>NC_134412.1:96438123-96660623 GCF_038048845.1 Mixophyes fleayi | reverse complement strand
AGCTGCTGCCACTAGTCATGACATAGATGATGAAATGCCATCAACGTCGTCTGGCAAGCCCGATGCCCAATCTCCTAGTACAGGGCATGTAAAATCCAAAAAGCCCAAGTTCTCAAAAAATAGCAAAAAGAGAAACTTAAAATCATCTGAGGAGAAACGTAAAGTTGGCAATATGCCATTTACGACACGTAGTGGCAAGGAACGGCTTAGGCCCTGGCCCGTGTTCATGACTAGTGGTCCAGCTTCACCCAAGGATCTAAGCCCTCCTCCCCCCCCCTACAAAAAATTTAAGAGAGTTATGCTGTCAGCAACAACAACAAAACAGCAAAGAACTCTGCCTTCTAAACAGATGACATCACAAATCCCCAAGGCGAGTCCAAGGGTGTTGTTGGTTGTGAACCCTGACCTTCCCATCACTGTACGGGAAGAGGTGACTCCATCCAGCATTTGCAGCACGACCTCTGCATTTGCTGGAAGGATCACCCACAGTCCAGTTACAGATTTGGCTAATGAAGGTGTGAATGTTGTACACTGGGAGGAGGATATTGATGTAGCTGGCGCTGAGGAGGATGTTGATGATTATGATGCAGACAGATACCAAATTGCCTTTCTCAATTTCTATTTATATTCTAGATTATATAACGGCTGAAAAGTTTCCTGTTTTACTCCTAGTGGAGAGGGGATCTGATGCAGACAGATACCAAACTGCCTTTGTCCATTTCTTTGTATATTTGAATTTCTAGTTCTACAGTCTATGCAGGCTGCTTTATTTATATTCAACTACAAGTGTAGGGCGGGGGGGGGGGGCATAGATAGCCACCAAAGTAACGTGGTCCATTTAATTTCACTTTCTAGCTCAACAGTCTGTGCAGCCTGCTTTTTTTATCTTCAAAGTATTTATATTTACAAGCCTTGCAATCTAAATTAACTAGAGGTAGTGACGTGGTAGAACTCCAAAAGGCAGTTTGGAAGCCCCTGTACAAACTTGCTCTATTTTTTAACTGAGTTGTCCCCCCTCCAGTGTGTACTCGGAAAGAGTTTTTAGTGCAGCGGGGAACCTGGTCAGTGAGCGGCGAAGGAGGTTGCTTCCTCACAACGTTGAAAAAATGATGTTTATAAAAATGAATAATCAATTCCTCAATGAAGTACAGCACTGCCCTCCAGACAGTACAGAGGGACTGTGGTTGTGGAGTCCAGCGGGGACGAATTGATAATGTGTGAGGAGGAGGAAGTACACACTGTAGGGAGAGAGGAATCAGAGGTTGAGGATGAGGACGACATCTTTCCTCAGTAGAGCCTGTTTAGTTTGTACAGGGAGAGATGAATTGTTTTATTGGTGTGGGGGCCCAAACAAACCAATCATTTCAGCCACAGTTGTTTGGTAGGCCCTGTCGCTGAAATGATTGGTTTGTTAAAGTGTGCATGTCCTATTTCAACAACATAAGGGTGGGTGGGAGGGCCCAAGGACAATTCCATCTTGCAACTTTTTTTTTGGCATTATGTGACCATTCAACAGTCGTTTGCCATGTTCAAAAAGTAAAAGAAAATGCCAACAAATTCAATAAATTAAATCAAAAGTTAAATGCCCTGTCATTATTTAAAACAAGAGGTTTTGACGTGCTAGAATTAGTGTAGTGTTAAGATGTTATAAACACTACACTTGGAAATTGGAGGAGGTATTGTGGCCCCGGTATCAAATTGGGTACCGGGGCCACCCCACTACGCAGTCCAGATACTTGTTTGGTGGAATTCAGACCAGTTGAGGGTTTTATTATTATATTGTGGGGACCACTCTATCTATACCACACTACAACTCTATACCACTCTATTTAATACTTTAATTCTATTCAATACTTTAATTCTATTACTAATTCCCATAAAGAGGAACTGCCGCTTCTATTTAATACTTTAATTCTATTAGTAGTTACCATAAAGAGGAACAAAATAAACCAATTTTACCAAAAGTATAATATGACTTAGACTTACAAACACTACACTTGAAAGATGATGCCTTTAAATGAAAAAGTCAGTCTTCATTGCACGACTATGTGCAACAGGGACAGGTTTTTGGTTTACAAAGTCAACCAATAACACTTCGACCCTGTCTGTCTTTAACATACTTGATGGGATCTCAATGACGAATGGTCTGTACCATGTTTGGAGGAGGTATTGTGGCCTCGGTACCAAATTGGGTACCGGGGCCACTCCACTATGCAGTCCAGATAGAGGTGTATCAGATATTAAACAACGTTGACTGTTGCTGCAAAAATTTTAAATAATATTGTAGGGAACACTACACTACGCAGTCCATAAACTTTTTGGGTGGAATTCAGACCTGTGTAGGGTTTTTTAATAATATTGTGGTGACCCACTCCTCTACGCAGTCCAGGTACATTTATTGGTGCGAATCATACAAGTTCAGGGTTTTTAATATATATTGTGGTGACCCACTCCTCTACGCAGTCCAGGTACATTTATTGGTGCGAATCATACAAGTTCAGGGTTTTAAATATATATTGTGGTGACCCACTCCTCTACGCAGTCCAGGTACATTTATTGGTGCGAATCATACAAGTTCAGGGTTTTTAATATATATTGTGGTGACCCACTCCTCTACGCAGTCCAGGTACATTTATTGGTGCGAATCATACAAGTTCAGGGTTTTTAATATATATTGTGGTGACCCACTCCTCTACGCAGTCCAAGTACATTTATTGGTGCGAATCATACAAGTTCAGGGTTTTTAATATATATTGTGGTGACCCACTCCTCTACGCAGTCCAGGTACATTTATTGCTGCGAATCATACAAGTTCAGGGTTTTTAATATATATTGTGGTGACCCACTCCTCTACGCAGTCCAGGTACATTTATTGGTGCGAATCATACAAGTTCAGGGTTTTTAATATATATTGTGGTGACCCACTCCTCTACGCAGTCTAGGTACATTTATTGGTGCGAATCATACAAGTTGATGGTTTTCTTGTTATATATATTGTGGTGACCCACTCCTCTACGCAGTCCAGGTACATTTATTGCTGCGAATCATACATGTTGGTGGTTTTCTTATTATATATATTGTGGTGACCCACTCTTCTACGCAGTCCAGAAAGATACCTTGTTGCAACGTTTTGGACTAATAACTATATTTTGAGGTGTTCAGAATACACTGTAAATTAGTGAAAATGCTTGTTATTAAATGTTGTTGAGGTTAATAATAGCGTAGGAGTGAAAATAAGCCCAAAAACTTGATTTTTAAACTTTTTATGTTTTTTTAAAAAAAAAATCCGAATCCAAAACCTTAAATCCGAACCGAGACCTTTCGTCAAGTGTTTTGCGAGACAAATCCAAACCCCAAAAATAATGAAAATCCGGATACAAAACACGAGACCTCAAAAGTCGCCGGTGCACATCCCTAGTATATATGTATGTATATATGTATGTATGTATGTATGTATATATGTATGTATATATGTATGTATATATGTATGTATGTATATATATATATGTATTTATATATATATATATATATATGTATGTATATATGTATGTATGTGTATATGTATGTATGTATATATGTGTGTATGTATGTATATATGTATGTATGTGTATATATGTATGTATGTGTATATATGTATATGTGTATATGTATATATATGTTTATATATGTATATATATATGTATATATATGTGTGTATGTGTGTGTGTATATATATATATATATATATATGTATATGTATGTATATATACTTTTATTGTTGATACAGATATAGAACAATGATGTTAGCTGGGTGTTTGGTCCAATATCTTCCCCGTCGCATTTAATCTGACCAAACAGGATTTCTAAGTGGGCATCAGACCACGAATATTATTCATTTTCAGGTAAATCTCAAATGTAGATTTAGTTTCAGGGAATCCAGTAGCTTATTCTGAATATAAAAGCAGCCCTTATGCTGATGACCTTGCAATTAACATTGCAAACTCTACCTAAATTAGTTTAATTGCTGGAAGTATGTTCTAAAACCCCCGGCTGAAAGGAAATCTGGGAAAATCTGAGGCAACCAGTGTGAGACTTTCATAGCAGCTGATGAGCCAAAGGAAAATGTATTTACCATTTCTTTGGGGGAACACATTTCTAAGTTATTTGGGCATAACACTTTCCCCAATATACTTTTTCACTTTACACAGTCAGTTACCCAACTTAATGTTTATGATAGAACGCAGGTCCAAGTTCTCTATCCTGGCTGTGGTGTATTGCACTGCTGGTCTGGCTGCCCGTCTGCTACACCATTTTCATGGGTATATAAGAAAGATGCATATAGATTACAGGTTTCTATATTTTGGTTTATCTGGGGTATTAATCCCTCATAGGGTAAGGAAGTCATCTTATGTATTTCTGTATCTCGGACTTATAAATATAAGGAGGTGCAATTATTATAAATGCGACTTTGGCGGTCACCTCCTAGTTCAAAATATGTACAATTGGAATTAGACTTGCCAGTATACTTTATTTTAGTGTCCTACTGCCCTGCGGCCCACTTGCCTGGTCCCTCAGTTGTTCTATTTTTCATGTCTCTTTCAAGGGGGGGTCATGTTCGAGAATAGACACAACTATGATAGTAATCGTTAGGGGGTTTTAATGGTGGTTTCTGCGGAGTGTCTAACCCCAACTGAGTGTGGTGGGCTCTAAATTTCAACATTGTTGTTCAGCTGTGTGAATGGGATGGTCATAGTATTTTTATTTTTTTATTTTTTTTTGTTCTCCTTTTCTATGTTGGTAAAATTTATAATAAAGCTTTTATATTAAAAAAACAAACATAAATTTCCCACCACTATCCCATCTCAAATACGCCCCTGTTTGTTTTCCTGCTATGATTGTTTAATATTATTCTACTAATCAAAATTCCCCCCAAAAAACTATTTTTTAAAAGAAAAAACCCACTATAAAATTATTGCCAGTTTCTTTGAAAACAAAAATGTATGTCTGTTTTTAGCCCTGCTAATTACATGGTATCTACAACTGTTTAACGTCTATAGATTTTTAAGATGGAAGTTCCAGTGAGCCACTTATTCATCTATTTACAAGCGTCTGTCCATAAGGAGATGCCTTGATGATGTCTCTTTAAGTGGCCGACACTGCAGAGACAGAAGAAAATAATATAATAATGATGTGGTTTATTGTCTTGTTTAATGAGACTGATGAAAAAGGATGCATATAAGTCTTCTCTGTCAGACTTACAGAGCAGTTTATTTATTGATCACAGTCGAAACCTTTGCAGGGGTGATGGGGTTGCACAAATGTGGCAGTGTGTACTTTGTGGATGATTTTTTTGAGTAGCTAGAATTGTCCTGGTATTCATAGACAGACCTGTATAGTTTATATTCATGTACAATATGTGAAAAGGTGTATATATATATTTTTTTTATTCCAAGTTTAGTTCCATTCTTCACAGATTATCCATATTGTAAGAGTCACCCAGGAAGTGATCATTCATAAATCAGCAGTCTATCCAGCAGCTAATCAGTTATGTGTATCCCATTGATTATGTAAGGAATGTATATATTGTTCACTTGGACATTGTTAATATAATCAGTTATGATGGTTTTTCACCCACAGGGTCATGCAATAGGAAATACTGACCTGGGGTCAGTGTAAGATATCTTAACCCCTAATGTCCTGACTAAATATAGAATCAACTGCCCAGAGTACATGCTTTTATATAGCGCCACTAATTCCGCAACGTTGTACAGAGAACTCGCTCACATCAGTCCCTTCCCCATTGGAGCTTACAGTCTAAATTCCCTAACACATATACAGAGACAGAGAGAGAAACTAGGGCCAATTAACCTACCAGTATGTTTTTGGAGTGTGGGAGGAAACCCACGCAAACACGGGGAGAACATACAAACTCCTCACAGTTAAGCGCATGGTCGGGAATTGAGCTCACGAGCCCTCGCAATCCTTCACAACATTATCTTTTATTTATGAAGCACCAACATAATCTAGAGTGCAGTACAGTGGGAAAAATAAAACATAAAGTCCTATCAGTATATGGACACCACAAGAGCTCACACTTGCTCTTTTCCCCGTCATACAGTATATGCTTCCTCTATACGGCTCTGAGGACAACAGCCTCTGTCGTCCTTGCACTCCAGGCAGCAGAATGCTGTGAGGATGGTCTCCCTGTATTTTCCTGTCTGTATTACTAGGAGCAGAGACAGAGTTAGGAGGAGGAAGGAAGGAAGGAAATATCCTCAGGTTTAAGAAGTGTTTCCTTTATGCAGGAGAAGGATTCAGTATCTCCACACGGCTGTCAGTATCTGCCAGACACCACGGCTAGGTACGTTCTGGGATACCGAGGGGGGCATGTTGTGTATAGGTTCTGTGTATCTGTAATTGGTTCTCATGGGATTTATTTGTATACAGGTAATACAGCGATGACTTATTACACAAACTGCTCTGCCAGCTGTTCTGCCATGTATCGGCTGCTGCCCTCTGTGCCCACGGTAAGTGCAGAACTGGGTACCACATCTAAAGGTATCTGTGAAATGTAAAGGGGGGTGTAGCTTGTTGCATCAAGCTGTTCTGCCACTGATTGAGAACTACATTGTTTCCAGGAACTAGTTAAGATTGGAAGTAACTTCAACTATGTGACCTGTAAATCCAAATGTATGTGTTTTGTATAGCACCATTCATGTAAGTGATAGTGACACATAGGGACTGAATCATTAAGAGGCGTGAATGCCGATATGTTGCACATGCCCAGAATTGGAGCGTATGCCAGAGAACGCAGAAACACCCAATTCATCTTCTAGCGCAACAGACCCTTACTACAGCCTACG
Organism: Mixophyes fleayi; assembly: GCF_038048845.1. Classification (NCBI taxonomy): domain Eukaryota; kingdom Metazoa; phylum Chordata; class Amphibia; order Anura; family Limnodynastidae; genus Mixophyes; species Mixophyes fleayi. The sequence goes on along the minus strand of NC_134412.1, from coordinate 96,653,781 downwards.
ATTTCATGGGCGGAACAGGGAGGGGACTGGGCATATGTATGTAGTCAATGTACAGTAAGGGCGTGCCAAGCTGAAGTGTACATAGCAGCGTCCCATTCAAGATTTAGGCATCTCAAATGTACAGGTCTGGTGTAAGTGCTGATTACTAGTGATGACGGCTGTGTATACAGCTAGAACATGTGTCTGCCATCAGGAACAACTGTAAAAATGTATTTTATGCATCGTCACATCCCCTTTTTGTACTTGATGTATGTACATATACCTGATGTATGTGTATTTTTTAAAAAAACGCACCTTACGTTCCTTTTTGTGTTAATGAATGATCCCCATACTTTCTGCTGTATGATGCTTAGTTTGGTCATTAGACCAGTATAGGGAAAAACAGATATTCAGGATATATAGCATGTACCCCTCAAACCGTTATGTGGGTAAGTTGAATTCTAATATCCATAATACATTATATGTACACATGCTAAGCATTTTTTTATTCATATAACATAATACACTATTATGTTAACACAGAGCTGGGCAAATGCTATTCACGCAGGAGGCGTGTGTCCTCGCTCCATTGTGAGTCTCTGAACAAGGTGTTTGTGTTTCAGAAGTCACAGCCATTGAGATCTACCTAGTAGGTAGCTGCTGAAAGTGTTGTATAAAATGCCAGCAGCTGCATAGAGTATATGTAGAGGGTGCTACTGGAGCACGCTGGGTAAACGTAGTGAGCACTGATGGATTGGGCACTGCTAGTACACAGTGGGTATACACATGGTTGGAAACCGCCTCTAATATTCTTAAGCACACTTGGTGCTCTTTTTTTTTTTTCCTTCCAAAACGAGGATCGGTAAATATTTGTCCAGGCCTCCTAACTTTTGGATGCGTATTTCCGGCTCAGTCACATGACTTTTCTCATTGTCAGTCATTCCTCAGCTAGGTACCATTTATTATGCAGTGAACAGATTTTAAAATGGGGATCTTTAATTCCAGGGCTGAATAGATAAGCACATGGCGGAGCATTGGGTGGAATATAAACGTACACCATGCCATGTTTACATTACAGGACAGTGTCCTCTAAGGAAAGCTTAGTGTTAATGTTTTCTGTCTGTCATTGTACAGTAGTCAGGGCTCACACAGAGATGCAGAGTACAGTGGCTGCACAATAACACCCAAGGAAACGGTAACCCCCTAATCGTAGGGCTATCTCTTACTCTGCTGCATTTATCAAATCACATAAATATATGATTTTATTTGTCCTCTGTTTTACACTAGTCATTTTTGTAGGTACTGGGCCCCTGCTGCCCAAACAGCCTCTTTCATTATTATCTATTTGAAGTGAGTGTAGACAGCTGAAGTATTGGTGAATTTTTACCATCCACTGAAGTGGTTTGAAGTGGACTACAGAAAACACTGTCAACTAATTAGTGATACAGACCCCACTTTGTGCTTTTTCAGTACTGTGAAAAATAACAAAACATTGACCACGTTAGATCAATAAACATAATAAACTACAGCACCCTACAATGTATGACCCTAAAACATGTGTAGCTAAAATGATGTATACTATATTAACTATTAGAATTAATAACACAAGTGCAAATAAAAAAAAAAAAATTACAATTCTGACCACTTGTATTTTTATTTTATTATGATCATGTTCAGTGGTCAGGTCATGTTGGAGGTGTAGTGTCCTATGTCTGTATAGAGTGTAATAGAATTGTATTATGATCATGTCCAGTGGTCAGGTCATGTTGGAGGTGTAGTGTCCTATGTCTGTATAGAGTGTAATAGAATAGTATTATGGTCATGTTCAGTGGTCAGGTCATGTTGGAGGTGTAGTGTCCTATGTCTGTATAGAGTGTAATAGAATTGTATTATGATCATGTCCAGTGATCAGGTCATGTTGGGGGTGTAGTGTCCTATATCTGTATACAGTGTAATAGAATTGTATTATGATCATGTTCAGTGGTCAGGTCATGTTGGAGGTGTAGTGTCCTATGTCTGTATACAGTGTAATAGAATTGTATTATGACCATGTCCAGTGATCAGGTCATGTTGGGGGTGTAGTGTCCTATGTCTGTATACAGTGTAATAGAATTGTATTATGATCATGTCCAGTGGTCAGGTCATGTTGGGGGTGTAGTGTCCTATGTCTATATAGAGTGTAATAGAATTGTATTATGATCATGTCCAGTGGTCAGGTCATGTTGGGTGGTATATCTAATGTTGATATGGATGTAAGACCGTTTGTGTCACATATAAGTGTAAGTTTGTTGCTGGAGGAAAACATTCTCCTTAGACCGTGCCCTAAAACTGGTGAGTTGTAGGTTTATGGGAAGTTTGAGGAATAATTACTTAACCCAATGTGTACTAGATTTATAGGCTAGAGCGAAGGCTTCCTATATCTGAGAGCTAAGGATCAAATAGGGTCTGAGGCTTTTAGGAGCAGAAATGGACAGAGTAGTTGCACAATGTGACATCTGAGTGACAACGAGAGATTAAAGTGACATGCACTTTTTGGCTGTAAATATAGTTGTCAGAAACACCTGTAACTATGCACATTAGTCATTGGTAGATGCTGGACACTTTTCTACATCATAAATGCTCTCCTAAAAGGCATTTACCAATATGTACTATGTGCCGCCCCATCACCTTCTGAGCGCCATGATATTTGGCTGGAAAATGCAGTGTTTATAAAAGCTCCTGAAACCACGCGGTAATAGTCTGCTTCCGACTTGCCGAGACACAAAGACGTTCTTCTATGAGATCTCCACCACTAGAGAGTTCTATTGTCTACACACATTTGTTTATTTTCCTTGTCTTTAGACAATTTAATGAAAACACTGGCAATTATTGCTTTCAGGGATTTATGCAAAAGTTGAAAAAATGCATCATAAATGTATAATTATCCCTATTCCGGACATAATGTTCTATTCTTAAACTTTTTATGCATTTTATATGCATAACTATATAAAGTAGTTTTATATCTCACAGACTATATTTTATTAATGTTATCCAGGTATAAAATGGCATTGTTAAGGTATGAATTATGAAGTGAGTGCATGGTTTCCTCCGGGTGCTCTGGTTTCTTCCCACAATCAAAAAACATACTAGTAGGTTAATTGACTGCTGACAGATTGACCCTAATCTGTCTGTCTGTGTGTGTTAAGGAATTTAGACTGTAAGCTCTATTTGGGCAGGGACTGATGTGAGTTTTCTGTACAGCGCTGCGGAATTAATGGCTCTATATAAATGATGATGGTACCCTGGTTGGTTATTTGTAATATTGTTACACATAGAATTACCCCCATTTCCATGCATTATACCTGCGGTATAGAAGGGGGCGCTAAACTTCAGGATTATTCTCCCTTTATGTTCTATGGAATATTCTCATATTGTGGGGATAAAAATGTAGGCTGAAATATCTCCTTTCATGAATTGTAATGTGGTTGAGTCATTTTCATCCACTCTGTATAATGTGCTCTCTGTCTGTCCTCGCTGGTATTACAAGTAAGAGTCTGTTGGAGGAGGTTATGGACTGACAATGCTGAATACACAGGCTGTATATTTCTGTTACTGAAATATGCTGTTCCTCTCCTTGGTGCTGAATCCTAACCTGTCATTAGGTTGCTGCTGTCTAACCTTATAACCACCATATTAACTATTATCTTTAACTTTACCAGCTTTCCACACTGTTTTCTATACACAACCAATTCCATTATTTATATATTGTTAGGTCATGACCCTGTATGTGTTCTTATGTTTAATTGTGTTCATGCATCTGTTGTGATGTTAATTATATTCATGTATGTCATCTGTAAGATGATTGTCTAGTCTAGTGCTATGGATCCTGCGTTGCCCTACAAATAAACTAAGTTGAGATATAAGTAGTAGTAAGATACAACATTGCTGTAATCAGGCTGGACTGAAATGCAATATTTAGACTTAACCTTGTGTATCAAACTCCCATTGTCCCATAGATTGTAAGCTTGTGAGCAGGGCCCCCTCACTTCTGTCTGTATTACCCAGTACTGAATATTACTGTGTCTGTCCCCAGTTGTTAAGCACTACAGGCGCTATATAAATAAATGTTGATGATGATGGTGTAATCAGTCCTTGCATTTCAGTAGATGTGGTGTGTGTGTGTGTGTGTGTGTGTGTGTGTGTGTGTGTGTGTGTGTGTGTGCGCGCGCGCGCGCACAGGGGGGGAATGCTGTTGTATTTGTGGCTCTCTACCTCCTCGTGATCTGCCTTTTGTCTGATTATGTCAAGTATCTATATACATCTATATATGTGGGTAAGACCACGGTAAGCTTGAAAAGCGATGTACTGAATGTAACATTTTTGTGGCTCTCTCTAAATTCTTGTTAGTGTCCACAAATACTGAATTAACCGTTAAATAGGGAGAGGGGGTCCAGCTGTCCAGTTATAAAATTGTAACCAAGCACAGTCCAGCACTTTTCTCCCTCATCTGAGTGTTTTGTATCTTTTACGGTATACACAGTACTCTTACAAAGTACTGTACTAAGGTGAGGAATCCGGCTTTGTGAATTCTTACAATAAGTCTTATACTAAATGATGCTTGTCTGGGATGTCCTCATTATTAGCAGGTGAACTAAGTATAAGAACACTGACATATTCATTGAATTAAACATTTGCTTGTTGGGGTGTGTGTGTGCGCAAGGGGTATTCGTCTAAAAGACAGTGGTCGTGTCTCTTTTGATCTGCCCCTGTGGCCCAGACCCCTTCAGTTAAGAGTTGGTTCTTCCTAATCTACCTGCTGAGAAAACAACCTAATAAACAGAGAGCAGTAGCTATTGGAAAAAAAGGGGCAATGTTCACACCCAGAATCTGGATATGCTGCCATGTATTGACTTTCACTGGGTTGTAGGGATTCTTATAACACGGTCTGTCACTCTACATTAATGGTGTATCGGCACAGTAGCTAATAGGAATTATAAAGTAAAACCATTGTAGGTTTTGAACATCTGGGATGAGCCATTTCTTTTCTCCTAGTTGAGGTCCCAGAGTTACTCATCCACTCACCTCTTGTGTGAGTTAATAGGTGGGGAGAAATGACTTATTTATCCAGCTTAATTGAGCATCTTTAGGAGGTGAAAGGTGACTGAGAGTATAATGAACTCAGAGCCGAGGTTTACAAGTTTTGAGACACCAATGCTATAAAATGCTATGTTGGACCAAAGCAGTAATGAAGGTGTTGATGCTTAAATTATAGGTACCATTACAAGACTATTACAGAGCCTCGAGGAGCAGACTTGAAGCACCCTCATCAAACCCAACAAAATTGGCTTTTCAGTCTGTTGGTATAAATAATCCAGGTCTCTTATCATTATTCTCTGGAGTTTGGTTCAGCTGGGAGTTCTGCTCGGATTGGATATTACTGTGTTCACAATATTTGTGGGTGGAAAGGGACCTTTCACTCTTTATGGTGCTTTTTATAAGACATAAAAGCTGTTTAGGCTTTGCAGTATGGGACACTGTGTGTTCAAAATCCAGAACGGTATGTTGTGATGATTCATTTTACATTTAATACAGATGATCCCATAAATCCAATGAACGATAATGAGAGCAATACAAATATTTGGTATACACTCTTGTCTTTTGTCACTTTTTCTGTGGAGTTTTTATATGATTAGATTTTTTTTGTATCTTTGAATTTGAACATTGCAATTATTTGGGTTAAGGTTGGTTCCCAAATACGTCTTTAAATGTCAGTTTTATTATCGTCCAGATACACATTATATTGTGCGCGAACTGAATATGGTAGGTGTTGGGTTGTTCCATGTGTCTTTGGGGAGGATCAGTGGGGGGGGGGTGTGTGTGTGTGTGTATAGGTATAAGATATAGTACCAATGACAAGTTTAGAAGTAGACTTCTGGTCTTTAAAAGTTATGTCAATCAATTAAGATGTAAATTTAAAAGGACTTCCATGGTAGTACATTCTAAAATACTTTCTGTGCCATGTGTTACCTTGAAAGACAGTTGGAGCTCAAGTTAATAAGTCACTGGGAAGTTGGTATAGGAACAGGGATTTGGGGTTTAGGTAGAAATAGGATGTGTAGCAATCCTATGTACACCATTAAATGTTTCTTGTCTAAGACAGGAGGAGCTGCAGTTCTGTCTAAACAATATAAAGACAGATAGAGCTCCTGGACCAGGTGACATCCACCCATGTGTACTAAAGTAACCAAGTTCAGTAATTGATGGGTCACTACTTCTTCTATTTATAGACCAAGCTTTAAGATTGGCAGAAAGTAGATGTGGTACCTATCTTAAAAATGAACTGAAATTGTAACTAGGAAATTGCAGACCTGTGAGACTGACTTTTGTCGTAGGTAAATTACTTGTCTGATGGATGTGATTCTGAAAAATATTGTAGATAAATTAGATAATGCAGTGTAAACACATTTTAGGAATGATCACAACAAATATGGCTAGTATTTATTTGGAGCGAAGTTTCAAATTCGGATCTTGTAAGAGCGATTGATGCAATATATTTGGAGTGTGGCAAAGCCTTTGATACTGTTCCAAATAAGTCTGATACATAAGATCTAGAGCATTTTTTCCCAAATCTAGTCCTCAAGCCCCCCTAAAAATCCAGGTTTTAAGGATATCCTCCTATATAAACGTTATTTATTTATCTTCCGTCTGGCCAGCCTCCGGCCACCTTCGCCTCTGTCTGGCCGGCCTCCGGCCACCTTCGCCTCCGTCTGGCCGGCCTCCGGCCACCTTCGCCTCCGTCTGGCCGGCCTCCGGCCACCTTCGCCTCCGTCTGGCCGGCCTCCGGCCACCTTCGCCTCCGTCTGGCCGGCCTCCGGCCACCTTCGCCTCCGGCTGGCCGGCCTCCGGCCACCTTCGCCTCCGGCCACCTTCGCCTCCGTCTGGCCGGCCTCCGGCCACCTTCGCCTCCGTCTGGCCGGCCTCCGGCCACCTTCGCCTCCGGCCACCTTGGCCTCCGTCTGGACGGCCTCCGGCCACCTTGGCCTCCGTCTGGCCGGCCTCCGGCCACCTTGGCCTCCTTCTGGACGGCCTCCGGCCACCTTGGCCTCCGTCTGGACGGCCTCCGGCCACCTTGGCCTCCTTCTGGACGGCCTCCGGCCACCTTGGCCTCCGTCTGGACGGCCTCCGGCCACCTTGGCCTCCGTCTGGACGGCCTCCGGCCACCTTGGCCTCCGTCTGGACGGCCTCCGGCCACCTTGGCCTCCGTCTGGACGGCCTCCGGCCACCTTGGCCTCCGTCTGGACGGCCTCCGGCCACCTTCGCCTCCGTCTGGCCGGCCTCCGGCCACCTTCGCCTCCGTCTGGCCGGCCTCCGGCCACCTTCGCCTCCGTCTGGCCGGCCTCCGGCCACCTTCGCCTCCGGCCACCTTCGCCTCCGTCTGGCCGGCCTCCGGCCACCTCCTCGCCTCCGGCCACCTTCGCCTCCGTCTGGCCGGCCTCCGGCCACCTCCTCGCCTCCGGCCACCTTCGCCTCCGTCTGGCCGGCCTCCGGCCACCTCCTCGCCTCCGGCCACCTTCGCCTCCGTCTGGCCGGCCTCCGGCCACCTCCTCGCCTCCGGCCAGCTTGGCCTCCGTCTGGACGGCCTCCGGCCACCTTGGCCTCCGTCTGGACGGCCTCCGGCCACCTTGGCCTCCGTCTGGACGGCCTCCGGCCACCTTGGCCTCCGTCTGGACGGCCTCCGGCCACCTTGGCCTCCGTCTGGACGGCCTCCGGCCACCTCCTCGCCCGGCTGGCCGGCCTCCGGCCACCTGCTGGCCGGCCTCCGGCCACCTGCTGGCCGGGCTCCTTCCATTGTCTCCTGTCAGGTTGACCGGTCTCCATTTGGAATGTCCAGTCAGTCCTTCTGTCTTGTTCTAAACTGAGCTCCTTCCAGTGAAGTTTAGGTGTATGAGACCAGACAGGGCAGCTCTGTTCACATTGCACCATTTCCCTCTTCGCTGTGAGTCTGAACACAAAGCTTTCTTTGGCTGTGTGTATTTGTATAAGCTATTGAAGTTGGAAGCAGTATAAAAATAGACCAGAGCCTGCCACATTATTGGGCTTGTTGTGTTTGGCTGCAGGTCTCGCAGCCGTGTGGATTACCATGCACATCAAAGTGAAAATGTTCAGAGCGTTTTAACGCTGAGTAATCCACGGGACACTTAATTACTGGATCTGAACTGAAAATCTGCATCTTGCATCTGACAGTGATGTCACCTTGATGCTGTCATACAGAACTAGAAACGGAGCAGATCTATGGTCCTCAGCCAACAGTCAGAACTTATTTTATTAATTATTTTAGCTTCATAACATCATATTATATGAAGTCTCGTTATTTGTATCCTGACAGCTGTGACTGTTTCATTACATTTTCCATATCTGCTCCATAAAGCACCTGGTCTGATTTTTGTTTTTATGTAATGTCTATAATATGCTTACTGGTCAAAACACTGGCCTGCGAGAGTCTCCTAAAACGGAGGTTCGAAACCTGTGGTTCAGTAACCCAAGTAAGATGTCATATTCAACCGATTTGTAATGTATGTAATACATTCAGCAGCCTTTGTTGGTGTCGCACAGCAATTGTGCAGTGAATCCTGGGGTCCCAGCTAAGGAAAGAATGAGCACCACTAACCGAACACCTCCTTCTACCATAAGGTATATATCTGCTTCCTGTCTGCTGATTGGTACTGGATGCTCTGTTGGTACTGGATGCTCTGTCACATATCATCCCACCATTGTTTTATACATCCTCTATTTATAATGCTGTGAGACATGGCTCTGTAAGTTGTGCAGCAATATCATGGTAATCTGTGACATGTTGATCAATCTGCTGTGTTACCATTTGTATAGGCGCTGGAATGTGTGGGATGTGCAATAAATATTCCCTTCAAGGCTCCCTTCGTTGGTGGGGGGGAGCAAGGTAGCAAAAAAAGAAAAAACAAAAAAAAGATATACTCACCTGATCGCTGCGCCGGCATCCCTCCTCCTCACTCCTCTCTGCACTGTTAACACTGAATGACAGGCGTGATGTCATCAAGTCACGCCTGTCATTCAGTGAGGAGCAGCGCGGAGAGGACCAAGAAGACAGAAGAGAAGAAAGAAGCTAAAAGAAAGGTAAGTAAAAGAAAAGGGAATAACGCAGAAAGGCACACTATGGAGGAAAAAGGGGTAGAAGAAAGGCACACTATGGAGGAAAAAGGGGGAGAAGAGAGGCACAATATAGAGGAAAAAGGGGGAGAAGAGAGGCACACTATGGAGGAAAAAGGGGGAGAAGAGAGGCACACTATGGAGGAAAAAGGGGGAGAAGAGAGGCACACTATGGAGGAAAAAGGGGGAGAAGAGAGGCACACTATGGAGGAAAAAGGGGGAGAAGAGAGGCACACTATGGAGGAAAAAGGGAGAAGAAAGGCACACTATGGAGGAAAAAGGGGGAGAAGAGAGGCACAGTAAGGAAAAAGGGGGAGAAGAAAGGCACACTATGGAGGAAAAAGGGGGAGAAGAGAGGCACACTATGGAGGAAAAAGGGGGAGAAGAAAAGCACACCATGGAGGAAAAAGGGGGAGAAGAGAGGCACAGTAAGGAAAAAGGGGGAGGAGAGGCACAGTAAGGAAAAATTGGGAGGAGAGGCACAGTAAGGAAAAAGGGGGAGAGAAAGGCACAGTATAAGAAAAAAGGGTGAGAGACACAGCATGAGGAAAAAGGGGGGGGGAGAGAGGCACAATAGTGGGGACAATTAATTAATTTAAGATGGGGTGGTTTGGGCGCTACTGAATGTGGAGGTGAGTTTGGGGAGAATGAGGTCCCTTTATTAAATGTGCCTATGAATTATTTAATGGCAGTGACGGTTGCGGGAAATAGGTATATTTCTGAAATGTAAATACTATTAATTTATTGCTGGGGCTGTTTGTAGGGAGGGAAATTGGTTTATTTATTAAATGTGAATACTATTATTTTAATGTTGGGGCTGGAGAAAGGCCTAATTATTAATCATGGGTGGTACTGATTTAACGCCGGGGTGGCTGTCATTTTCTAAATGTACCCAATTTTTTTTCCAAATAGGGCCCCTAACATTCCAGGATCTAGACAAGCCACTAAAGAAACCTGCAGCACAGGTGGTGAAAGTGAGAAGAACAGGTAGGAGAGAGCAGCAACGTCTGTGAAATGTTGTGATTCTAGTGGGACAATCCCAATTTTTGGTGACCGTTCAATGGTGTACACAACAATGCAGGTTTTTTTTGTCTTTAGGAGGGTGGCCTGGCCATGCCCAATGATGCATTATCAATGGTATTTTAATTTGCGGTATCATTGCTAGTTTTAATGTGCATTATAAATTTTATTTTAAAAGTGCGGTATCATTGCTAGTTTTAGTGTACGTTATCAATGGTATTTTTAATGTGTGATATCATTGCTAGTTTTAATGTGTGGTGTCAATACCCATTTTAATGTGGTGTTTTGGTGATTGTTTTAATGTACAGTATTTTAGTTTGCAATGATTTTTCTTATGCAGACAACCTAAGCGAGCCCTCTGGGAGAGCTGTAAGTGTCATACTGTGGGCTGTAGGTGATGTAATGCAGGATGTGTCCCTATGCCCTTAATTTTAGATTTTAGGGGCCCCCCTGTCTTAAGTGCCCCTGGCCCTCCGAAGCCTTAATCTAGCTCTGCCCTAAGGCTTATTTTTAAAACAATAACCACAATCCTGACTTCTGACACAGGGTTGTATCTGACCTGATCTGCACTAATTATTCAGTAACAGTTGGCTTTTATTGTCTGGCTTTTGTGTCCTTGAGGCACTTGCTCATAGAACTTTTAATAATATATATTTTTGTACAGGTGGCGCAGGGAAATATTAACCAGGTTATTATGGCTGCTGAATTGAGACAGAGACACGTGGTATGATCCCAACACTAGTTTTAGTGCCAAATGCCAGGCACTGTGAAGGTTACAGATGAATTCTCTCATTCGAGCAGTTGCACAGGTTTTAGAAAGGAATATTTATATTTTACTAGGTTTATTCCAAGATCTTACAGATAAACTTTCTACTAAAAAATTCAGTTAACACAAAGTAATTGATATATTTGTTTTTGTTCTGTTTAATTAAGTGTGGAACTGAGTTATGACATTATGCAGTGAGCAACCTGTTATTGTTATATAAGTGCGTGGAGGATTTTTTTTTTCTAACACGGACATGTAAAACAGGTCAGGGCATCCACTTGTACACCATAGGAACTGTACACTTATATCCTATGAAACCGGTTTACACACACAGGAAGATACATTGTTTCCAGGAATTATTTTATTTGGAGTTTTGTTTCACATTCCCTGCAATATTCCCTATTGAGAATCTCCCTGACACACCAATGTGTTGTGTAACATGTACTGTTCCCTGTAACAGAAGTGACGACCTCTGGACCAGCCCTAATGCTGTGTGGTGCTGTCAGTTCAGGGAATGCTGAGAAAGTCCCTTACACTCTGTGCTGATATTGCAACCAAGAAAACCAAAATGTATTTTCAGTATATTTTATCCCACATCGTGATTTGGCTGAAATAAGAATTCAACCTCATCTTTTCATCTAAGGGTTTATATTTTGTATAGTTGCAAATATTTAAATACAATCCCAGGGTCATCTTACTTACGGGCAGGCAGAATTTGTAACCAGGTTGCAATCATAATATAATTTTACCGTTTTTTATAATTACAGTCAGATATTGAGAACTGCATACAAATACAGACAAGTTGCACTATGCTGTCTTCCATACATACAGAATAAAAACATACGGTATATTGAATTCCATTTAAAAGTTGGTATGGAAATACTGAAAGATCTTAATATGTAGAGTTTGGAGCAGAGAAGGGAACGGAGGGACATGATGGTAACTTTCAAATATATCAAGGGTGTAACAGGAGGGAAACATTCTTCAAAGGAAGAGAAGTATTAGAACAGAAGGACATCCACTGACACTGGGGGGGGACGTAGGTTCAGAGGAAATGTGAGGAAAAACTACTTCACAGTAGTGGATAAGTAGAATAGCCTCCCATCAAAGGTGGTAGAGGCTAATACAGTAGAGCAATTTAAAGGTGCTAAGGTTACCTTAGGTTAATAAATGGGCAGACTAGAAGGGTCAAGCAGTTCTATTATTCTATGTTTCTACAAAGCTAAGAGCTGACACGTTATAACTTAGAGATACATTTAAAAAAAAAAAAAAAATATATCACTAAGTTATAGTCACATTTGTACATAAGGTTCGAACAGATATAAACTTTGTGTGTTTGTAGTATATATACCTCACTTAACACACATTTGTGCTACTATATTTGGTTTAGAAAAGGAAATGAGTTCTCAAATCAGTATATGTGTCCTAAGGCATTTGTTTCCATTCTCTTTTATGACAATATGACCACTAGTTGGCAGTATTCTATGGCTGTCTACTAATGATGCGCAGGTAAGGAAGTTTTCACTGAAATTCAACCAAAATGGTATGCAGGTGGCCAGATGCATCTATACACATGACACCTGGTGCGTACACTCTGCTATTATGTTATATAACCAGCCTCAGTTAATGCTACATGCAGGAAATATTGGTAACATACAGTTCGCCTGAGTTAGACACATTGGCTGTGGTGTCACTGCACTATTGCTGTATATTCAGATTCAGCATTTTGCTGTCAGAAATAGCACTAGGACACCTATCGTTTGTAAATAAAAATAAATCAATGGCAGTTCAACATATACAATACATTGAGCTTATAAGATCATCTGATTTAACGTGCGACATATATATTACAACATCTTCAACAGGTAGGTGGATAAGCATTGTAGATTAATTTCTATCAGTTTACAATCCCTACTAACCTACGAGGGGCATGTAACACAGTGCTCCTGAATAAACAAAAATGACACTTATTTTGCTGCTTCATGTTTTATTGTAATATGTTACTGGTTAAAGTTATGTCAAAATCAATTTATAGATCATTAACATTCTGTCTCATGAAGTATGTATAAGTGGGAGCATCAACTATCACGGAGTGCGGAACATTTTATTTAAATCGAACCATTGTCTGTGTTTCATGATATCATGTTATTTATTTGCAAAACAAATGTTTGTAGGCTTAATAGTCTCCAGAGAAATGAGTGCTGCTTTCTTGGGAGAGTCTGTTTCTGGCACATTCATCTGCAAGGCTACTGTGGCGCATTGAGGAATACATTAAACCATGATTGTAAGATTCTTTACTGTTACAGCATAATTCTTTTGGCAGCACATGATTACGAAGCCGCCTTCACCCATCCTGTATCCTGACCATTGTGTAATTTGGTTATAGTTAAGTGAATCAGGAAATGCATCACATCTTCTAGTCAGGTCCTGGGCTGTGTCAAGCTACCTAGCTACTACTTCTGTTGAATAGTCCCTCTGCGTCCATGCTGGCATAACCTCAGGGTCAGTGCGGCTTCTGTCTGGCCTAGACTAATAAACAGCTTTCTGCTTAGTATCGCTCGGCTTCCCTGAGAGTCATATCCCCTTAGTGCCTTGTCCTTTCCTGCCTGTGATCTGAGGTCCTGGTATGAGGGGTGATGGATGCAGGAAGAGGGCCATTGTCAGGTGTGTTACACAGTGTAATGACAGATACTGTATACTGTAGGGTCACCTCATTCTATATATTGTATGTATCCACTTTTACCATAACGAATTATGTTTTGTTTCTATGATATTAACTTTAGGTTCCATTTCTGTGACTCAGTTATTTCTTCAATACCCATCTGGGTGATATTGCTAATTACTGTCCATTTATTAAATACATCAGATGTGATCGTACAATAGCATGTGATATTGTACAAACCAGTATTAGCATTTCAGTTCCAACAATACTTTAGAGCAGGGTTGTCCAACCCGCGGGCCGCATGTGGCCCAGCACGCCTTTAAATGTGGCCCAGAAGGAGTTTTGGTTGTGGCAAGGGGGCAGCACTGTTAATGGAAAAAAAAAATCCAGCAAAAGAAAAGAAAATACTTACCTTGCGGTCACGTCAGCTGGTACTCCGGCTCCCTCCCTTGTTTCCTCCTCCGTGCGGTGCTCGCAGTGAATGTCGGGCGTGATGTCATCACGCCCAACATCCATTGCGGAGCGCAGCACAGAGGAGTCACCCGCGCGAGAAGAACAATCAGCAGCACAGAATTGGAGAAAAGAAGAGAAGAGGACAGGAGAACAAGCCGATCAAAAGGTAAGTTAAGGGGGATTTTTTTTTATTATTTCAAGGGACGCTGACCAGTGAATAAAAGTCACCTGCTCCTGGAGCATCATGGACCTTATCTCCCTGCTACATACTTCTACTTGTAATACTAATGGGGCATTATATATTATTCTCTTTGGCCCATTATAAGTTGTTATCCCTTAACTAACATGGTGGTGTAGTTAGCAAAACAGGTCACAATTTGGGGTCACAGTGATGTATATGTCGGGTACCGCAGGCCTGGTCAGGGCACCCTGATATACAATGCCTGGCTTAAATGCACTTTATTGATATTGCATCGAAACAAAACAAAAAGTGATTATAGTATAATAACTAGAGAGGATTTTTTGAATAGGGCAATTGAAAGGTAAGTATTGGGGGATTTGAAAAAAAAGTTATATATATATATATATATATATATATATGTGTGTATATGTGTGTGTATATAATCACTTTTTTTCTCATATATATATATATATATATATATATATATATATATATGTTAACTATGTTTTCTATGGTTTTTTGGATGATCAGCTATCGTTATTGTTAGTATATCTTATGTGCGGCCCAAACCAACTCGTCGTCTTCCAATGTGGCCCAGGGAAGCTAAAAGGTTGGACGCCCCTGATTTAGAGCATCAGCAACAGAATTATTTACAGTAAAAGCAGTACAAATGTGAACTTCTTCAAACAGAGATATAATGTAACAGGGAATGACAAGAAAAATATATCTCCTAAATGTTGTGAATTATAGCAGTAAGTGTAATGTTTTATTTTAAACAATTTGCTTAGAAAATTGTGTGTGAAATACACGTGTGCACATACACTGAGGAGGAATGGAAAAGCCATGAGATATTGAAGTGACTTTAAATGCAAAATGTCTTTTTGGCCCCAGATGTGTTGGCATGAGAGTAACACTCCTGGGGTTTGCCTACATGATGGTCACTGGTGTACTGAAACCCAAATAACATCCAGCCAACAGCTGTCCCGTGTTTGGAAACACTGATAGTGAAAGGTGCCGGAGGAGACTGTAGTGCTGCAGAACGAGGCTGTTTGTAACTTTTTACGGATGGGTTATGGCAGCCAATGATCTAACACTGTTCTAACGAGAAGCTGTGGTTACCGTGAGCTAAGGAACATAAACACAGGACACTGGAGGATTAGAAAAACATTTACTGGTCTGATTCCTTGTTCCTTCTGTTTTACACCGATGCACAAGTCCATAGATCCATCCTGACTGGTGTCAACAGTACCAGCTGGTGTTTGGGTGTTTTTGTGGCACACATTGCGTCCTCAGTAATGTTCAGATATCATGCGGCATTGAAATGTTGTTCTACTACCCGAGTAGGTTTACTTATCTGTGAATGGTCTTTTTCAATTATAAAATACTCCATGCCACAGGACTAGAAGAGGCCCAGGATGGATCAAAGATGATAACCAGATGCCAACACAGTCCAGGGTCTGTGAGATGAGATGGAAGCAGCTAGTCTGTATTAACTAAGGCAACACTCTGAAGGTGATACGACCCAGCATCTCTGCGTACTTCATACCTTTCTGAGGGTAAATGAGGGAACTAATCGCTATTATGTAGTTGTACTTGATGAATGTTTCACTAACTGTTTCATATATTTTATTACCCCAACATTTAAGAAGTAAGGAAGATGATGCAGTAGGTGTTCACGGATATACAGCCCCACAGAATAGCCCCATATTCCCTATAGAGAAGCAGTAGGCAAGTCCTTTCTGCAGCATCGACCCTGCCAGCTAGTGGTTAAAGCACCTTCACTGACGGTCTCCGATCTAGACAGCATCAGTAACAAGCATTAGTGAATAGTATGTGGCACAGTGGTTAGCAGTGCTGTCTGACCACTCTGGAGTCATGGGTCTGAGGAGTTCTCCCTGTGTTTGCTTAGGTATCCTCTGGGTGCTCCAGTTTCTTCCTATACTCCAAAAACATTGGTAGGTTTCACTGACTGCTGACAGACCCTAGGGTGTGTGTGGTAGGGATTTAAACTGCAAGCTCCAATGGGGCAGGACTGGTGATGATGAATAAACGGTTGATGTTCTATTATTGTTATATAGCATAATAATAATAATTAGAACACATTATAAATTATGGCTGAAGAATGTCCATGTATTCTGCTAATGTGGGCTGTTTAGGGTGGTTCTTTCCTATTTATCTGCTGCTTTGTTTCTAGACCTTTCCAAAAATCTCTTCCCCCTATAAGTCTGGCATTGTCTTCTCGGAGCGTTTACTTGTCCTTTGACCTCTCGCTGTATTCCACAGGACTCTCTTCTTGTTTATAGACTACTTGCATTGTTCTAATTCTTTGCTGCTCATTGTTCAGATTCCTTGTTTCTATGCTGTGAGTCTGGCTGGATTCTGCCGCCGTGTTGTATTTTATAGGCCCTGGCACTGATCCCAAATGGACGAGCAGCCTACTGGTGTTGTTGCTCAGCCTCTGCTCAGGGTACTCAGAATGTTATATTACACATCTGATATACACAATCTGTTTCATGAGCTTTATTATTAGCGAGTCCTGGATTCCATTGCAGATAATAAGTGTTTAACCACAAGGCGCGGAGTAGAATACAGCAGTTTGTGGAAACGTGGTGCCAAGTCTGTAACTGTCCAGTATAGTCTCTGCTTCTGCTCAGCACAGCGTGTGCTGTCTTCCTTACTAGTTATTGATAACCTCTGTTGTTAGAGTGTGAGAAGTGGACAACATGATATATGGCAAACCTGAATTGTTGAAGAGACTCTAATATTTGCAGGACTGCAGAGCTTAATCATCCATCAGGCAATCTAGGCTGTAGCCTAGAGCCCAGTGGCCACTGGAGGATCTGGATTACTTTAATTTGTATGCATGTCCTGTTGTTTTTCTTTTAACAAACAGAGGAGGGTAAAGGGACCCAACCAGTCTCTTGCTTAGGGCCCCGTGGGGTATTAATCAGGATCTGCCCACATCCTGACATCTGGTTGGCCGCTGAGTGGCATCAGCGGTATGTGTTATAAAGACATGGGTGACAATACTTTAGTTTTTATTTGCATGTTTTTTTCTTTTATTCTCTGCCTCCTATTGACTGCCATCCGCAGATAGTGTGGAGGAGAAGTAGGTAGAGGACACACTACCCATGCTCGTCCTATCATGCACAGGGCTCATTATACATTAATGAGGTCACTGTAACATCTTCACTTTGATCACCTATTTTTCAGATGTTTTTTTCTTTTTCTATATTTCAGACTATAATTTTACTATTTGATACAGTGTAAATGTCACATTTTCCCCATTACACTGGGACCTGTTACTGCAGGAAGCAGGCGGATGGCATTTGCCTCCATGCCCAGTAATAATCCCGTCTGTCATAGGATTATGGGCTATACACACTTTCATATCGTGCTAATTTACCAATACCGCTACCAATATTGCAGCATGTGTGACAAGCTGTACAGCTGTTTCCCCAGACACCGGGCACTGTGATATTAACAATAATCATTACTATTATATGCATTCCTATCTGATTTAATTTACAGTATTAGCTACATTTTCCTTATTTTTGGCCCTTATGATATAATCTCCCTTTAATCATCACCTGCTATTTCTGCAGTATCAGAATAATAATCTTGTATCTGATTTTGATGATTAAAGTAGAACTTATTTTTGAATGTTTTAGGTTATTTGTGACTGTAGTTGGCAACATTTATATTCAGCTATTTTGTACATTCTTATCGCATAAACCTATCTTATAAGTGAGTGAGTCTGCACGGGGCAGGTTCTGGGAAGTTACTGCTACAAGTCAGTTTCCCTTTCAGCAGTGCTTTTGTATAGGTGCATGTGCAGCTCTGAGTAATAACAACATCTACAAAATCTCCTCATTCCATTATGTAAAATATATATATAACTTAACTTTATAGTGCATTAGAAACGCCATCATTTGTTTAAAAGATAATTTGCTGCTCTTTTCACTATTTTGGTAAGTTTAATTCTTCTAGTTTCCCGGACTGAGTAGTTTGGTTGGACATTCATGGCCTCAAAACCACTGTGATGCCCAGTATTGATCCCATCTATATGGATAGAATGATGATGGGTATTGGCCTGTGTGTGCCCACTTATGCGCCCCATGTGTTTTGGAAAGTGTTCCTGTATAACTAACTGCTGAATTTCTGCAGGTTTTGATCATCTATGTGTGTTGCCAGATTAGGCAGTGTCTGGCTCCTGGGCTAAGCTTCTGTGGTGTCACTTTTGGTATTGCTATCAATGTAAATATTTAGTCATTGACTAAAAGCTGCCCAAAGACTTGAATGGCAAATACTGAATGTATTACGGTCACCCATCAAATGAAAAAAATTACGTTCTAGTTTTACATTTCCCTGCAGTGAACAGATCCTATAGAGAGAAGCCATTGTATAGTCAACACAGTACAATCAATCACATTTCCGATAATTAACTCGATGAATGCGATTTTCTGTGTATGACAACTGCTAACTACTGCTGTATGTTACGAGTGACACTGCTTGTGGTGTAGGGGCGCGTTATCCGCACACTGCTTGTGGTGTAGGGGCGCGTTATCCGCACACTGCTTGTGGTGTAGGGGCGCGCTATCCGCACACTGCTTGTGGTGTAGGGGCGCGCTATCCGCACACTGCTTGTGGTGTAGGGGCGCGTTATCCGCACACTGCTTGTGGTGTAGGGGCGCGTTATCCGCACACTGCTTGTGGTGTAGGGGCGCGTTATCCGCACACTGCTTGTGGTGTAGGGGCGCGTTATCCGCACACTGCTTGTGGTGTAGGGGCGCGCTATCCGCACACTGCTTGTGGTGTAGGGGCGCGTTATCCGCACACTGCTTGTGGTGTAGGGGCGCGTTATCCGCACACTGCTTGTGGTGTAGGGGCGCGTTATCCGCACACTGCTTGTGGAGTGCTTAGTAAACGCTGCTCCCCGTCACCCTGTACGCTGCAGTCTGTGAATTGCCGAATGATAGACATTGCGTTTTTAAAGGGTTTTTTCCCATCGGTCTGTGGGTTCTTGGTTCATGTAACCCCATTCCACAATATCATTTTATTTTTTTGGGCTTCAACTTTTTCTATATTACCCACCTAAACACTCAGTTTGTAAAAATCTACATTGAATTTCATAGGGACAGTAGGACATAATTCACATATCTGTGGGAAGACGCAACTTATACGTGTGTACAAAAAAAAAGCATGTAATCTAAAACTGCAGTGACCACTTTCTGTCTAGTATTTAGTTTAAAATGAGCAAATGACCTACATTATAATAACCTAAAGAATCATTTTTAATAGTCAGAGAAACAGATATTGTGCAGATCAGAGACACTGGTGCACCTGCAGAACAACAGGAAACGTTCTCCCTCTGCTGCATGAACTGATCTCGGCTCTTTGATGCACAGCACTCACAGCGTAATGTGCTACACATCTCTGGTAACCGCACATTTTATTAAACGTGATGGGAAAGTATACTTTTCTGTGAGTTACTGGGTGTAATGTAAGAGAAAAAAGTGAACATTTTAATGAATTTATAATATGCAGTAAGTAAACTATGCTGGTGGTGTAAAGTCCCCACAGACAGAGTAAGGGTATAAAACTCATTCTCAAATTAATCATAATGTGCTCCGTTTTAGTTTAGCTTCCAAGAACTACACAGGTTTACTTTGGCACAGCTGCTGAGACTTAAACATATACTTTAAGATTGTGTATGTATATCTATTACTTATTGTTGAAATTTACCCCAAAAACATTCTGGCTTGTAGCACTAAGGGTAAGCGCCAGTTATTTGCAGGCGCAGTGGAGTGAATTTGGAAAAAATAAAAGGTATTAAATTCTAAAAAAAAAAAAAAAGCTATGAAACACTTTAAAAATGCATTTGTTTTTAATGTGCAAAGGTTTTCAAGTGACTTTAATGTGTTATTGCCATCCTAAGAGGGCGATGATAGATTAGGTATTGTACAGCTACAAGTACAAAGGCAAAAATACGGGGGACCATACCATCCCAGTGGTAACCATTTATCCAGCGGTATGCCACATTTTTTGCCAATAGGGGTTTACTCCCTTTGAGTCAGGCCCTTACTCTTGAGGCTTGTCGTGTCTCACTCTGCTGATGAACACTATGCAGGGGATCTGCCAAAGTTTCCACTACATCTTCATTTCTTGTGTCCAGTCCCATTGAACTTCCCATTCCCTGTTACAGCCCATCCGTGTTCACCTCCTCGTATAGACCTCGCTGCAATATGTTCTTCTAACAGTAGTTTTGTGACTGCGTGGTCATGTATTTGGCTTTCTACACATAGTGAGGGCGATCCATTGTCTCTTCAGTGATCTGGGCCTCCTTAGTGGACAGAATCTGGATTGATGAGGGATGAATGGACATTGGGTCTCATTTGTTGTTGTTTGTATAATTCCTAGGGAAGGCCTGTAAAATTAATAGCAATATCTGAATCCACTGTCTCACCACACCAGTACAAAGTCTTAAAAACGATTATGTTTACTTATAAAGTATCCAGCCTACTGATCGCTACACGTTCTCCTCCAAATTTTAACCTGTGGTTCACTGAGCACTAATACAGTGTCCTTATTGATCTACTAGGAAGAGACCTATCATTGTGATCCAAAAGCTTCTCCTATGTGATCTATGCTGGGAGTTATCAGCCCTTACTCTGGTCAGGCTGTTTATTACGCTACCTCCTTGTGTGTCATCAGTCTCATAGCACGACCCTATCCGCCCCTAGAACTCTGTGTCAGGAGGCAGTGTGTACAGCACATACAAATATGTAGTTATAGGTCTGAGACTGGAATGAATGGAGGAGGTGAGACCAGATAAGAGCGTTCCACAGGCCTCAGACATAGCTAGTTGTTAATTAAAAAATAACCAGAAAAACATTAGCAACATTTTATTTTTTGCCACCGGAGTATAGAACAATGCTGTATGTTGTATGGCATAGACTATGAAACCTATTATTTCATGTCCTGCAGATGATCGTACAGTTGGTTGTTCTCTTATTTCCTTTCATGGTGAAACCCTAGAGCTTGCCGCCAGTGTAGTGCAGTAGTATGTGTGGAGAACCTCGGCCAGTGCGTCAGGAGAGAGTGTGGATGGTGGCACAATATGATGCTGGACATTGCTGTCCTGCATTCTGATAATGGGCACATGTTCATTTCTTTTAAAGTAAACCTCATATTGTGGTCTCAGAGCTGATCCCTCTCCATTTAATCTTATGACTGGTATAATATTGGTATTGAAATCTTTTTGTGCACCTGATCGTTATGTTTTGTTTGTTTTTGTTTTCAATGTGGGCAGAATTTGGACCCTAATTTCCAACATCATTACATTCCATATGGATTTCCGGTGTATGAAAACCAGCAGAAATGGGATTATCCGTTGTGGGGAGAGCTGGCGATCCAGGAGGTTCCCTGTGGAACAGAGGCAGCAGGTAACATGACCATGCAATATATAAGAGGAGCGTTTGTCTACGTGCTGGGATATACAAAACACATGGAGATCAGCATGTTGTATGATCGTATATCATAGTTCTCCCTATATAACATGCAATTCACTTTGACACAACCAATTATTACATCTCCGATGACCACACTATCATCCACCAGATTACAATGAGCTGTGAGGGGATTTTAGTCTTATCATGAAGGAATCTATATTGTAAGTTTGTGTCTCCACTCTGCTAAATTGATGCAACTGCTAATGAATAATTGGGTTATTTCTTTACTGTGGCGTTATGGGGCTCTCTAAAACACATTACAGACAATGACTATGTTACAGAATGTACAGTTAATGTTTATTGGCTTAAACAGTAAGACTCAAACTTCTGGGTTATTGATTGTTTTTTTACAAGGCTAAAGTTTGATTTCTTGTTCAGTTTTTTTGTGACTGATAAATGCCTTTGTTGTGCACTGAACATACAGGAATAGATAACAGTCCCTGATTTCCAAGACAGTCTCAAATATTGTGAATTTATCCTGGAAACTTTTGTCCTTGATATGGTTTATGTATTATAGATTGATATGTCAGAGTAGGGGGTACATTATGCATAATAATAGTAGCTCACTGAGATGCCCTGTGAGGAAACACTGTTTCCCCTTACAAGCTGAGAAGCTATATTTGGCTGGTCAGAGTGGTACACACCACAGAGGTATTTCACATGTGGCCCAATACCAACAGGATATCGCAGTATGTAGTAGTGGGAAGGAGAGTCGGCAATTTACTCATACAGGAGTATTAATAATAAAAAAAGAATGGTTATTGAATTATCAGTAACCTTAATAATGGTATTTGTACCAAGTAGACTATATTCATTTGCATGCAGAAGGAAAAGGACCAGTGTGTGTACTGTGCTGGAGGCTGCCACTGTGTACATCCTGGGTACCTTCTCCAGGAGCCGTTCCACCCACTGCAAAATCAGCTTCAGTAATTCAACCCTTTTACTTAAGATTATAACATTTGGAAACTAAAGTGCTGTTGAGTAATAGGCAATCTCTGTATTGTTTTTTTTTTTTTTTTGTCTTTTAGTGTGTGTGTGTGTGTGTGTGTGTGTGTCTTTTAGTGTGTGTGTGTGTGTATGTGTATTGTGTGGGCAATTTGTCCCTATTGACCCGGTTTGTGTTTGTCATGCAGTAGTTGTTACATTAATGTTTCCATACAGATTCACCCATAATAACTCGCATATAATGCTCCACACACTGGAAACTAAGGGGTTACTTTTGATAGTAAATTATATCCAAGTTTCTGAAGCATAAATTATAATTTGGAACAATGCCATATAAGAATATGGTTTATTTAAAAGGACAATAGTCACAAAAACGGACAGGGAAATGTATGTCCCAGACATACATTGTATGTTATCTCTCAGTGCACCGTGTCTGCTAATCCTTTCCCTGAACCTGTCGTATTTGCTGCCCCTTCTGTGACTGGCCACGCCTCCAATTACATAACCCACCCGCGTGTGGCGTATTCCCCTTGTCACTAGACCACATTACCAAACTATCTTACTGTGTGAGGATTATCACATCGATCTCAGCAAGACATACAGGATATCTCTGGCAGGGTAGAAAGGGAGTATATGGAAGAGTAGGAAAACAATGGCAACTGTACTGAATGATACCTGCAAGCTGATAGCACCATCATAGAAAATAAAGTACTAGGATTTTTTTTATTCATTTGTACCTTAGAATCTATTTGTCCTTTTTGTATTTGTTAATATAATATTAAGTCGTAAGTAAGAGTGGTAAAGTGACTGTAGCCATATAGTTCTTGTAGGTATGTGCCTGTTCCACATTCAACAAGCCACCAGCATAGGTTTTATGTCAAATGGCACTGACTTCATCAGCGTTAGGCACCCAACTCCTATATGCAAAAGGGATTGATGCCTTCTGGACCCCTGAATCTTTCCCTGTTGTATTTTTGGTGATGTAGAGATTGCTCTCCCCATGTGTTATAGAGGGTCTGCATGATGTTACCGTTGAGGTTTCCCCAAGAGTAGAGGTCATCTGGGTATAGTGACGACACAATAACCTCTCCCACAGCACCCCTAGTGGTAGTGTTTACATGCTCTAACATAGCTCCATACTGCATGTTCACACAATAAACTATAGAAACAGATATATATAATTTTATACCTAACCTCTATACAATTGGCATTCTTTTATATTTCCAAGTCATATAATTAAAGTAAAAAGTTTTATTTTGTGAAATTAGCTACTTGAAGAATCACAGCACCTTTTCCTGTTGTCCTCATATATTATAAAGATAATATTTACTTTTCAATTGTTGTAAAACCCTGTCAGCCTATATAACATTTGCCTGGGTAAGGTGAAACTTCTGAGCTACTCCTGGAGATACTAAGGCAACAAGAAAATGCCACCCAAAAAAGATGTGCCCTCCTGAGGTGTAAATTTGTCACCGATCCTTGGCAGTAAAAGGGTTATACTTGTTTCCATTGTTACACATTTAGTATTTATGATAAAACATATACACAAACAGAGCACCTTTACATTAAATGAGGCTTTCTGTCTAATCAAATATAAGTACCTCTTGCATCTTTGCATTGATTCCCTATCAAGATACTTACAAATTTAAATCCAGCGTAAAGATGCAATCATCATCATGGACTCTCAATATTGCACCCGGTTTATGTAGGTTTTGAAATGTACGTAGCTAACGCATTTCAATTGAACATGTAACTCAAAATAAGATGCTTCTGAAAGGGGTGTACTTACCCTGCTGTGCTACACCCGCACGTTAACGCTGACCATGGATGCAGGTTGTGTGCAGTGCATCAAAATGCAAATACCCTTATGTGCAATCAGGGCCATAGTTCTCTATTTTGATTAGAATCACTTTTCTATAATGTCAATTTTTAGTATTTTATGGCGGACTGCAGTTCTATTTAGCTGGTTTCCTTCAGTCTCCATAGATATAACTTTGCCCTTTCCTGTATAGCAGGTGAGATCGGACTACTGTACTGTGTGCATTCACCATGGTTCCATACCAGTAATCCACATACTGTATTATAAGACCTAAATGAGAGAAATATTTCAGTCAAAAATCCGCAAAACCACTTTATTTTAGCTGGGACATGAAACATTTAGATGGTTAAGAGTAAAAACAGTTTCAATAAACTTTTTTTTTTTTTTTTTTTACACTTCCTGATACCAAGTATTAGAGGTTTTATTTTAGTGGCTTCTGTGTACCAGTTATATTGAAGTGAGTTTTATTGTTTTGTAAGTCTCATTTTGGAATGCAGAGGATAGTCGTCAGCTTGCGTCATGTTACTGATCAGTAAAGTAACTATACCCTCAACAATATTTCTTGTGGTCTGTGAGTCACTCCTCCCAGTGCTTATAACAGCACAAACTAATTTCGGTTTTACTCATGTTCTACCTTGAAATGTGTGACGGTTACTGAATTTGTCACAATCTAAGCAGCTTTTCTCTCTCTTACCCCCTTGATGACACCTGACATCCCAGTGAGCGCTGGGACTGGCGTTTTTCATGCAGCCGCTGATTAAAACAATGAGTGAGATGAAAGTCACACAGTGCAGCAGGACTGATTACTGTAAGAAAACCTCTACTCCCAGAGCTTCCCAGTCAGAAGTCACACGACACCAGACTTTGTATGTATACGAGCCAACGCCACGTCACATCCATCTAAATGTGTTACACACACCAAGGCCAGAAACTCCAATCAGACCAGATAATGGAGGGGGTTCTCTAACTGTGGAGGAATGTTATAGGGAAACCTCTGGTTCCATTTTTTTTTTAAGGCTAAGTATGCATCTGAAAGTAATTTTTCTTAGCTGTCCTTCTATAATTCATTATCTCCTTTTCAAAATCTCTCTGGAGGTTGCAAAGTATGGCTGCCAGTTACACAGACAGTCTCCGCATGTCATATGGAAGGGGGGGGGGGGTACACTGAGCAGACAGACCTCAGAGGGGCATTACAAAGCCTCTCTGCTCACATCATGTACCATGTGACTGTGGTTGCCATGGTAGTCCATTACACTGTGCAGGATTATAAATCATTAACGGCAGCCTGAAGAAATAAATGGTAAATACCCACATTATTCTTATAGCTGCTACAGTGATTTATGTGAAAACACACCTTATTATGTAATGGGACGGCTGCTTCAATGTTTTTGTATTTGTACACCCAGGTTGTGACCATTTGTGTCAAAATATAGAAACCAATGTATATGTGAATACCTAATACTTATCCAATTATCAAAATAAATGAATGTTCACTTCATGTTTACTTCAATGTTCCACTCAATATCCCACACAGCAGTGCCATTCTTGTCTTTAAATAACAATACAATATGTATCACTATGTCTGTAAGTCCAGGAGTCCCCACCACATCTGTATCTTCGACTACAATCCACATGCGCTGATCTGACGCTTATTTGCATTATTTGTGCAATGCAAAACTTCAGCTCAGACAGCATGTCTACAGCTAGAGAGGCTCATAGTGACAATTAATGATTGGACTCTTTCCATCATGGTAAATGTGGACAGAATAATGACAAAAGAGTTAGTTGTTGGGGCTGTCGGTCGATATAGGAGCATTTGAGGCATTATAAGGGTATAATTTTGTGGTTGAAATCAGACAAAATAACTTTCTAATATTTGAAGCCTGTTGTCTGCTAACAGAGTCCAACTAAGTATTTTACGGTTACTGGCATATGAGGTGTGCTTGGATTGGCCATTCATAATCTGTAACATTTTCAGTGATATTTCCAAATAAAGCTACATCTTTACATTGCACATCACGTTCCAGGGGAATATTCTGAACTCTTGCTTTTGAAAACACTGGGAGGTCTGTTAGCCAAGTGGCACCTCTGATTAGAATCCCCCGCCCTTCCTAGTGGGTACACTATTCCATATCTCTCCGGGCTCCTGTCCAGAACTCTCTACTGCTGTCAGTAAAAAATAAATAAATACATTCTTTCAGCTGTGGTACATTTTCCAAACACTGCCTACATGTGCACGCAACCAGACGTGCTCTCAGACAGATATAAACACACTCTACAAACTCTCTGAGGCTCCACATATAAAGCTGTATCCACATACCAATCTGTGAATGTCTTAAACACATACATACTGCATTAATACATTTAATTCTTTACTAGTGCTCCATAGTAATGGATGAAATGTGCGTTTTTTTAAACCCGTACAGGGATCGTACCCTCTTGCCTTTGCACGCATCTTTTAGTGACACACACATTGACACATCGTACGTCAGAACTAGTCATGCACATTCATACGCAGTATGTCCAACATACTCATTCATACACGCTCTTGCCAAATACCCGGAATTTTTCTCTTTTCCTTTTATCCTATTTTTAACTCTGGCAATTCCTTTTCTCAGACTTCCAGCACTCCCCATGTTCACTCGCAGGGTCACATGTGCACATCTGCCGAGAATCACAGAAGCCGTTTTCGCTCCCCATCTTTAGTTCAATTAAACTTAAGATCTGAAAAATCAACAATTTAACCTTCGCCTCCAGTTGTCCTTGTAAGTCAGACAATGTCAGCTTGTAATAACTAATAAGATGCACAACAAACGACCTTGATCAAACAGATTCTCACTTTAATTAGCTGTTCACCACCAACTGTCAGATGACCCGGTCTAGTTCTATCTATTCCTAGGGCCATTCATTAAGATCAATGTCCCCTAAGTACCTCTTCTACCCCTGTGAGCCACCCTTCTAGCAGAGGTCCAGATATGTTATAGAGGAGCAATCGAGTGGGTCTCTATGACCCTATTCAGTCCATCACGGAAATACAGTATTTCATTGTATCTATGCTGAGCATGTTCTGGCCAAGCACTCGTTCGGGCATTGGGAATTGTTGTCCAACAAACATTGATAATGCTGATGTATTGCATGTTAGTCTGGAAGTCCTATCCGTGTCCTTGTGAGAGTTTGTGGTTATCCCCAGAGGGATATCTTCAGGAATAGCTGCAATGAAGTCACCAGTCTTTGTGGTGAGCGGATAATGTGATTTCAGAGTCTCGGGCTCCATAGGAGTTAATAGGACAGACAATTCCTTATAGATTCCTATCCAGCTGCACATGACTTCACAAGAAACACATTTTCATATGAGAGTCTCCATTCTTCTTTTTTTAATTTAATGTCCAGTCCCCATTACCCTCCCCCTCTCCAGTTCTGCCTGTTGCTGTTTAACCAATTGGGCCCCAGCCCTTCCCTGGTGAAATGAATGGGATCCTTCTGTGTCTGTGAATACGTTTGGCTGTGGGCAGACATCAGCGGGAGGGAAGAGCCTGAGGCCACCCTAATTGGGTCATCTCTGGACTCATCAACACAGTCTTTGTGTCCCATTCATGACTGTAGTGTAGTATCTCAGAGGACTGACTGAGAGAACCATAGATCTCAGAATGAACAGTGGGAAACGTTAGAGAAGTGGTAGTAGATACAGAGGACGCCTTCTCAGACGGTGGGCAATAGTTAGGACTTAACATAGGAGAATACTGTATGTATGTGCATTGTTATATACTGTCTCCTACCAGCCCATTACTTACATTAAACAGACACTCTATATATCCTTATATAGTCCATATATATTCTCATTCCTCAGTACTGAATATATCTGGATCAGTGTGGAAATACCACTAGGAAAGTGATTATTGTTCACATACATTTCACTTCGCTGCACTAATCACAATTTTGGGAGTTGTGATGAGGGCCAGTGGATAACCCGGGGTAACCTGTATAAGTATCTTGTATACAGTGGATGGTAAATATGTCTGTATTCCATGTAGATAATTTCTTTGTGTTTGATATTGCTAAACTCTGAGGGAGGGGTTTACTAACATGATGCAAATATAGCGTAACCCGTAACAACCAATCAGATATTACTTTCATTAGTCTAACCCAGCAACCTGATACACTTCAGGGGCCGCCCTCTAACCTTCAAAACTGACGCACCTTTCTTGCAATCTCCATAATCTGTTAAAACCTACATTTAGTCAAAGAAAGAGACACTCATCTGGAATAACCTGTGAGCAGGCATTTTACACAAGTGTTACAAGCTATAATCCCATATATTGCAAAGTTGCGAGCAGGGTGCTCTTCTCTCTGTCTATATTACCCAGTGTTGTCTTATTACTGTGCTTGCTTCCAGCGTATTGCTGATTATTGCTAAGTGCTTTTGGATTGCTGTAAACTTCTCTCTTTTTCTATAACATGTTGAGTCTCTGGAATACATTGTGTTTGGACTGATGAATAGTGCTCCTGTACAAATGTTATGTAGCAGTGATTCTTCGAGTGTTATTTCACCAGTCCCTAGTTTGGTTTATTCATAGTGTGGTTTATTCATAGTGTGGCTTTGTGTTCTCTTCTAGCTGAATCCAGCTGTGATTTTCCAGCATTACATGTCATTTCTTAGGTATTTTCCTCCTTGTTCTGAGATGATTGAACATGGTAAACTTTTGCAGAACCATTTTGATGTACAGCTCATTTTTTTGTTTTTTGCAGACCTTTCAGTTCTGTGAAAGAAATTGATGTGCAAGGATATAAACCTCCATTTCCCAGCTATTGGTAGGACACTACACGCAGCCCATTCCTTTTAACATGAACCCCCCCGTCCAGATGTGCTGTGTTTAGAAGTGACGCAGGACCCAGGCCTCCATTACAGGCATCAGCTGGGAGCGCTGCAGCTGTGAAGGGTGGGGGAGGCTGGTGGGAAAGCAGCTATGTGGAGGAGATGGGGGAAAGTTACAAGTGAATGTGTTACAGAGAGCAGCAGAAACAGTAATGATCTTTATAGACTCACGGGATGAAATCCCACCTATTGGGGAACAGAGGACCATGGGAAAAAGCAGCCAGAGGGCTTAAATCACCAGAGTATACTGTATATTTGTAATAAAACACAATGTTGCTATAGATAAATAGTAACTCTATAAACAGTGGGGTCTTCTCTGTTCATTAGGAAAGCGTGTATATTATATTATAAGGAATAGTGCAATCCCTACTGTGAATTATTACAGATATTAGTTTCCCACATGGGATTTCTGTAATTTGTATTATAGTACGTGGCTTAGTCTTGTGCTTTTATAAGGTGATAATACTCCTTGTAATACCTACATAATTTACAACATGGAGTGATGATGATGATGGAGTGTATTATCACATATATCATGCTCTATATCACTGAATGTCACTTCTCTATGCTCAGCCGCGCACACTCCCACTGTCACACCTCTGTCTGCAATGTTACATTGTTACTGAGCGCCCCATTCCTGCGGCCCCTATATATACTGTTCTCTACAACCATATGCTGCCGCTTGATATCTTCTTCTGCAATGTAATCCTCCCACCCCATAACTGATCAATGGTATGTTGAATATATTGACATTGGAGCCTGGAAACCTCTTATTGTTGGGATGTTATAGTTGACAAGTTGAGGCAGAAAAAATAAAGCATTGGAGAGATTTTGTAACATAGGTATGAAGGGAAATAAGAGATCACATTTGTATCAGGACGGCAGTTTCAATGAGGAATATCTAATTGATACATGAATGTGAATAGAGTAAGGAGGCTGAGTGAGTGCGAGAGGAGCGGAGTTCATCTATTCTCTCCCCTCTCTACCCCTCCCTAAAAATAAACAGGCATAAAATAAGGGAGAAGCATGGCAGGCAGCCTTAAACATTCAGGCCACTGGAGGTTATGGGAAAAGAGGAAGCATTCCCTCTAATCAGCCCGGCACACACTTCCCTCACTTACTGCCACTGCTCCATAGAGCGTTCACCGTCCAATCAGCAGAAATGCAGCCAGATGTCATCTGTCTTCTTACAAATCTTCCCATGTATGAAATACAAAGAGTAGGAATGTCACTACTGCTTGTAACCATTCCCCAGCCCACCTCCAGGAGAACACCCTCTGTGAAAAACCCTCTTATGTTTCTGCAATAAATATCCAGGAATTATATATGTAAATAATAGAGATTCCTCTGAAATAAACATGGTGGAATGTTGGTATTTTATCAGAACCCTGTGACAGGGAGATGTCCTGCTGGGGATGCTACTGGTTTCTCTATCTGATACAAAGTGACCGTCTCTCAGTGGTTTCCTTTCTAGTATGCACTAGATGCCTTGTGACAAGGTGACACTGGTCTCTTACACTCCCTCAAGAACAAATCGCGTTACTGTTACTAATGAAATAGACCAACCTATTGCATAGTAATGTAAAGATCGGAACTCTCCATGTTGTTGGGGCTACAGTTCCCATGATGCTGTGATAGCCACTTAATATAATCTGTGTAAATGTGTGGCTAGTGGATTGAAAAGACTTAGGGTGTCAGAGGGTGTGTGCCTACAGGCTGCAGTTATGTAAAACGATGATGTGTTATTGCTATGCAAGAGGATTATAAACGGATGGAGCAAACTTTGTGCACGTTATGTCGTATGTCACAACGCTTACCATATATATTTTACTCAAGGCTGGACTTGTAGAAGGCTGGCCTAATATTTTTTTCTGGTAACTATTTGTGAACTTGAAATGTCCCTAATTGTATTCACCAGCAGCACAATACAATTTATATTCTGTATATTTCAGGTGAAGTTTAGTAGCTGTACTCATTCTATGGCTTTATAAGTTGATGTTTATTGAAGAGGAGAATTTAAGATCATGACATGTGAAATTATAACCAACTGCAGCTAACAGAATATAGTTTAATGACAGAATTTCTTACTAAAAAATAAATTGCCTATCAACAAGATTTATCAATAATATATCTCTGATACTCCGGCTGCCTGGGTGATACTGCCCCGTAGTGGTAAGGGCCAGTCTGAGGGGATATGCCCTTGTGTGACCCAGCTAGTCTGTTCATGCATACAGTGGAGCTGAAAGCCCAGACTAGGGGGGGGTCCAAATTTTCTCTGTTCACTAGATCATGTGACTGTGGTTGCCATGGTAGTCCAGAATCATAAATCATTAATAGCAGCCTGAAGAAAGGAGAAAAAAAAACACAGGAGAATGGTAAATACCAATATTCTTATTCTTATTTGGGCTCGCTGCTTTCATCATCATAATCATCAACATTTATTTATATAGTGCCAGCAGATTCTTACAATTGGGAACAAACAGTAATAAAATCATCATCATCATCATCATTTATTTATATAACACCAACATATTCCATAGCGCTTGAAAACAATGATGGGTAATGCAGACAGAGAGGTAAGAGGGCCCTGATTGCAAGCTTACAATCTATGCTTTCAAAATATTGAAAAACCATTGAACAAAGAATAAACCATTTTTTCAGTGATTTCCTTCTGAACGTATGATAGCGTTGCCATGTAATATATTACGCTTGCTACAATATGGACCTTCTTGTTGGCCAATGGTTGGGTGTGAAAATGAATAACTCCATTCCCTATGCAAAACTGGTAGCTGGTAAAATCTGAGCAGAAATAATTTTCTTATTGTTTTGTTTTATAGTAGTGTTTTGTGTTTTTTCTTGGTGACATTAAAACTGTCTGTGGTAAAACTGCGCTGCGGGTTATTTTTTACTACTAAAGTATTGCAGTTTTATAATATAATTAGAATACTACATTTTTCCCTACTGAGTGGAGTACTGCTATTATTATTATTATTATTATTATTATTATTATTATTATTATTATAAAACCAGGACAAGAATACGGGCATGTTTTATCCATCAGGTATATGTTGCTGTGCGCATGTTCGTGAAAGATCTTTTTTTAAGACTTTAATCTGCTTTATCACACAAGGAATTTGTTTGTTTGTTTTTTATAGCATGTTGTGGATTCTCTCATTTCTCCTTAATAATTGTACCAAGTGGTGTGAGCAACATTTTGGCAGAAATCATGGAAACAGACGCTTTTTTTTTTAGCTGCATTACAGCTTGGCTTTTAGGTTGGGATGTGGGTAAGGTTCAAACAGCCACACACTTTGTTTTTAATATTAAAATATGGTTTGCAGTTCCAATTATTATTAAGAAACATGAGCAGAAATATTGTTTTGGTCTTACAAGACTTGCTCATTGTTACAAGTTAAACTTGCAGCTTTCATAAATAAGTTTCTCTCTTGTAGGAGCCATGAACTTCTCTGACTGATCCGCACACACACTTTTCCCGGTGGATTTATATGAATGGTTGTGGGAGTCTGCTTGTTTAACATTAAGCAGATTTGTTCAGAGTAACATGACGAGATGCTCAGCTAACACATGTACACTGACTGCTCTGCCATATCTCCCATTCATACACAGGTAACGTACAGCTGTGCACACTCCTCTCACACATCAGCCTGCCAAACTGTGCTGTGTTCTTC
Source organism: Mixophyes fleayi (assembly GCF_038048845.1). Lineage (NCBI taxonomy): Eukaryota > Metazoa > Chordata > Amphibia > Anura > Limnodynastidae > Mixophyes > Mixophyes fleayi. Next base: position 96,620,721 of record NC_134412.1, on the reverse strand, counting down.
CATACACTATAAACACATGAACATTCACCGCTCGAGTAACCCCTTATCTGCCAGACAAGCTGCACTGCATTCTGGGACACTTCTTCTGGAGAAGATACTTTAACTAGTCAAACTGAACCAAGACCAAATTATTAATTACAAAATATTAACTTGTTTGGAAGTATTATAGGAATACTGAATCTAAACTTTAAATGGGTTACACAAGGGCTGGTCCTTCAGCTCGGCAGGAGCACGATTAATATCCATTATAGCCTCCTATGTAGGTGGCCGAATCGGGAGAAGAACGGGGCCTGTGAGTGGGGTTGGTCTGTGCATGTAGTCATCTTACGACAGAATATCTACAGTCACCTTCTGACCACATTCACCAACACATCCGATAATCATCCTATGGATTTTGAATCCTTATCGGGCGTCACAGTTATTTTCAGGCCATATACACTGCAATATTGCAGCATTCATGGTACACATTAAGTACAATTTAACAGTAGGTGACAGTTAACTGCAGTTAAATCAGGAACTAAGTTATACTGGATCCTGCTAAAAATTGTTGCTGTTCAGATGACTGCCAAAGTAAATCCTGGATTATATGTGTCCCTTTTAGGAACAAACGACATATTGGCAACATATAACATTTTACATGAAAACCATGGGTGGGATATAAAACCAGCTTTTGCCAGGAGCAGGATTTCTGATCAGATGCAGACTAGTACAGGGGGAATTTAATTGGCCGCGTTACAGTTAAAAGTAACGCTGCCTGCACATTATTACCGTTGTTATGGTAATCGTGCGCCTTATTACGGTAGTTTTAACGCTGGATTTTTGCGAACAGAAAGCCGGGTTAATATTACTGTAATAACGGTAATATCTTTAACGCGGCGGTACTTCGGGGGGAATTGAATTCCCCCCTAGTTGGTGTATTTTGGGCGTATGTCACTAATTGTGTAATGCATCTCCCAAATCTAAAGGTTACTTTGTATCATGCCATAATGTCACCTTTTTACTGCTTAGTTTCACTCCCATATTGTGCAAGACTCCCCTAGAATACACAGCAGTTCCTTCACTCCGGAATCTGCTTTTGATAAATAACAGAGAACACACAGAACTCCTGTTAATCTGTAAAACTAGTGGCCAAAGTTGCATGTGAACATTGTGGAATGCGTTTAATGTGCAGCCCCAATGAAGCCTCCTGTTTATTACATACAATAAACAAGACGCTGTGTAATCACTTCTCTTTGTCAGCGGTGGATTACGGTATAACCAGAATGCATTTAAACAGAGCTTCAGGTGCCCACGGCCAGGTGATTAAACATGGGAACAATCTACATTTCCAGAAATATCGCCCAATAAAGGCTTCATTCACCAATACTTAAAGTTGCGTTTTATAGGACAAACCCAACATATTTATAAGAATTCCATGAGGTCCGTGTGGTTTATTGCATCACAGTGCTATGCTGGCATTCATTTAAGTTAATGGACCACAGTGAGAGACCGCTCTGTTGTAAAGATTACGGGTGACTGGTTTGTTACATGGGCAGTTGTATATACCCCTGTCCTGAAATGGGACTCAACTCTGCTCCCTTCCTTTCTGTACATCCAGCCTGTATTCACTTACAATCTGGACACATATCAGGAACGAAAACCCCTCACCCCTCTCTAGTATGAGCGTGATCTTATCGGTAGAGCACAGCCAGCATCTCTCCATCTCCCCAGCTTGGCTGTCTCTGCTCTCATTAAGACTTGTTTATAAACCAAGAGATATTTTTAGTTTCCGGCTTACGGTCGCTAGGGCAGATTCCTCTGAGGAACAGGGCGTGAGTGGGGGGAGCTGGGAAAGGGGTTATATAAACTGTGGGAAATGTGTGCCTGACCCACGGGGGTTTAATCCTTTTAACCCCAACGTGGCACTGTCAAGCTCAGATTTATGATATCATAATCTAGTGCTAATAATCTAGTGCTTTTAGGATGTGAATGGTACAGTCATCTAGTAGTCGGTTTACCAGCTGTTTATTGTATTTCTGTAATTAATTTTGTATGTCCCGAGGGATAGATAGAACAACTTGTAATTTTGTATCAGTAACTGTTCTTTTTGCATCGGAGATGTTTGAAATGTAAATAAAAATCCTACAATACCCAGATTGAAGAAGTGCGCACACCCCTAAACTAATACTTTGTGGAAGCTCCTTTTTCTTTTATTATATTAGTGAGTCTTTTTGAGTAAGTCTCAATCATCTTCACACACCTGGACTTTGCGCTTCTACCCCTCTCCTCTTGGTCATTACACAATTTTTCAATGAGATTGAGGTCTGGGCTCTGACTGGGCCATTCTATCTTCCTTTACAGAAGCCATTCCTTGGTTGACTTAGATGTGTGCTTTGGATCATTATCATTTTGGAAGGTGAAATTCCTCATCGGCTTTGACAGAGGCCAGCAGGTTTTTCGTCAAAATATCTTTATATATGGTGCTATTCATTATGTTTTCTATCATGACTAGAGGCCTTGTCCCAGCTGAAGAGAGGCAGACTGGAAGCCAGACGTTGCCACCACCATGCTTCACCGTAGGCATGGCGTTCTGTGGGGTCACTCGCCATCCCTTCACTGCTGACAGGCGTATGCTAATTACTATTAAACATGACTCTGAATGTGATTGGTTAAATCTGAACACAGCTACAGCCCCATTATGAAAGGGTGCGCACACATTGTCCATTATTCACTTGATTTTTGTTGGTTGACTAGGAAGCAAGATGATCCTGATATTTATTTTATAAATATAAACACCTCTCTCTGTGAGGTCCTAGCAAGGTAGAGACTTTCCCAAAAACAGCCCTAGTGATTTAATATGAAGACTAAACCATGCCAAGTAAATCAGGAGATATGATTGTAGAAAGGAATACATTCGGAGAATGGAATATGACCATTGTAACAACATTAAGGAGTCTATTTATCGATGTGAGATAGGACTTACAATACATCTATGGGTTACCGCTAGCGATTGCCGGTGGTAGCTCCCTCTGACTTACAGGTTCGCCCCAGGTTCCTATTTAAGAAGGATCCTGGCGGTACGTCTCTGGATGGTGATAGCGGAGGGTAAAAAGAAAGATATCCTAGATAACTGGACAAGAATGGCACTTGTCAGAGACTACTGTGCTGCCAGCTGTGATACTGAATGTACTACAAAAGCCGGGAGCTGTGATGGAAGATAATGTACATGTGTCAATAATCTACAAGTCAATCCACAAAAAGGGCCTTTATGGGAGGCTGAATAACCCATATCCTTGCAGTAAAGAGTTTGCAGCATCTTCCTGGTGGTATTTTGCAGAGATGTGGCAGAAAGCCAAGGATTGACTATCTTCTCAGGATCAATGGAAAGATAAATGTTGGACATTACAGACCAATCTTGTACTCTGCAAAAAAACGCTCAAACTAGAGAGGAAGTTTGTCCTTCAAAACTCTATGGCAAAACCTGAACCTGCTGTCACCACTTAGAACTGACCCAATTTAAGCAATTTTGCAAGGAGGAATGGGCAAATATCACTCCATACCATTGTTTATGGAGACCTATCCAAAAAGACTATTGACTGCAATAGTGGCCAGAGGTGACTCAATGGAGTAGTGACCAAGGGGGAGGAAAACTGATATTAATGATAAAAAAATTATTATTTTTTTATGGGTGACTGTTTTCTTTCTGTCTTTGTGGGGACTAAATGTGTCACATAAATAAAAATTCCAGTTATATAGTATAAAGATGTAAGGATCATATGAATAAAGGATGGGGCTGAATACTTTTTCAGAGCACATTATAGGCACATATCTATAGGCCTTACATGTGAGTGAGTTCTCTGTACAGCGCTGTGGAATTAGTGGTGCTATATAAATAAATGGTGATGATGATAGTTAGTGCTCATTCTGCATTTTACATTAAATAAGTAAGTGGACATCTCAGACTGGAGATATCTGCCTTGAGAGGCCAATTAAAACAACCAGAGTGGAATATTGTGATACTGTTGATTAGTAGTTTAATAAAGTCTTGTAAATGTCACCCACATACCTTGCAATCCAGCTGTTCAGTGTGCTCACTGACTGAGAGGATATGTTAGATATTTGGGCATGTATGTCTAAATGACACGGACCTCAATGATTTGTACTGCCATGTGTAGATGGGGATCAACAGGTAACTTGGCTTTTCACAATAACCTGTCACATCCAATCCAGTCGAACCATTTTTATTTTTGTCAGGTACAGAACTGATTTTGTGCCCACAGTGGTACGTTTTGTGAAGAGAATAGACATCAGTCTATCAGACATAAAGGAGAAATGTTAGTTCTAGCTACATGTATATTTATTTATGTGCTACATAAGTCATTTGAGAGAGTAATGTTGATCAGTTAAGGAGCTGAAGTTTTTGGACTAGAACCATAAAATATTTTGTGTATATATTGTGGATAATGACATAATCTAATAATCTTATATTAGGGAGAGAGTTCCACGGTTATGTTATGCATTATATTGGCTTGTATTATATCCATGTGCTTACGACTCCATTAGTCTGAGTGAATGGTATAAATCTCAGTGTCTCTGGAGACGGACTACCCTTGATGCTCCTGAACTAAGTGTCTTCACAGACACAATCAATATGTTCCTATAGATCCAATTACAAGTTAATACTTCCTATAGTGATGTAAATGGCTGCAGCATCCCTTAATAGAGTAAAAAGTATTTTTAAAAATGTTTAATGCAAGTTCACATCAGGATGTTATGAAAAAGTAAAGATCAGACGAATTATTTATGTATGTAACTATGTAGGGAAAAAAACATATCTCACAAAGCATAAAGAAGATATTATATAAGACTATGTATCATTTAAACAAAACATGGTCCCGCAAACCTTTTAGGGTGGATCTGTGACTCTAATTACGTCACCTAGGTATTACGCTTCCCCACATTCATTCTAGTGGTTAATGTCCCACTGAACATTGTATTACAGCTTAGATTTGCAAACTTACATATGACCCCCAACACTTCTGGGATTTTTTGGTCTTAGTGTGCAAAAACCAAACAAGTAGCGTATAACTACGGATACCCTGAGGCTGGTCTACAAGCTACTGACTCATGGGGGGTAGGGGGGTACTGACTTTTTCACACATGGCAAAATCTGTATGTGTTATTTGTTGCACAGGATTAGATTAATAAAATTGTTGGACTAGCTTGTTTTATTTCCTGATATGTTAAAACAAATATAAACAAAGGTAGTCTAGAAAAGACTTAACACAATAAAACGTGCTAGAGCACACTCAGGAGAAAACATTTGCACAGTCAGCAGAATAAGATGACAAAATGTAATTTAGATATATTACTGAAACGGAAAAACAAAGGGAGGAATAGTGAGGCTTAAAACTGGAGGTGGCGGATATGTTGTAGCAGACAAAGATATTTTAAAAGTACATAAATATCTATTTTTTTGCTCTGTTTTTACTTTTGCTGTTTCATAAGTCACCTACACTAGAAGGGACAGATATACCTACTTGTACTATAGATATATTTACTACAGCAGAGGTGTTAGTAGAACTCTAAAGTTCTGGGGTAAAAGTCACTAGACCATGATGCGATACAATTAAGTGTACTGCTCGCAGCGCCATTAGCCAAACTTCTAACCATGGCCGCTAAGAGGGGGGAGGGGTACTATTTGCCAGGGCCTGGGCATGCCAGGGGACCTTACCCGGGCCCTCACTGCCGACGGGATATTTGTTTCTTTTTTTTAACTTTATCTTTTTAATCTGTTTGACTTTTTTTTGTTTTTGCGTGGGGGGGGGTTAGACACCTGCACCGCTATCATGTGAGTATACAAATACTCACATGATGGCGGCTCTGGCGTCTTCCCCCCTCCTTGCGTGATGAGGAGGGGGGGAAGGAGGAAAGGCACAGTTTGGTGATGAAGAAGAGGGGGGAGAAAAAGGCACAGTTTGAAGGGGGGGGGGAGAGAAAGGCACTGTTTGGTGATAAAGAAGAGGGGAGTAGCAGCACTGCACATAGTGTTGAAGGGGTGCCAGGTGAAGGGGGGGGGAAAGCAGCATGGAGGGCGCAGTGTGATCATAAGGGGACATAGCGTGGTTGTGATGAAGGGGCACTGTGTGAGGTAGGTGGTGGCTAATTAATGGGTGGTATTTTGCTTGTGGGTGATGGTGGGGCAATGTAATTGTGGGGACTATTAATTTAAGATGGGGTGGTTTGGGGGCTATTGAATGTGGGGGTGAGTTTGGGGAGAATGAGGTCTATTTATTAAATGTGTCTATGAATTATTTAATGGCAGGTATATTTCTGAAATGTAAATACTATTAACTTATTGCTGGGGCTGTTTGTAGGGAGAGAAATAGGTTTATTTATTAAATGGGAATACTATTATTTTAATGTTGGAGCTAGAGGAAGGCCTAATTATTAATCGTGGGTGGTATTGATTTAACACCGGGGCTGTTTGGAAAAAAATTGGGAACCTTTAGATAATTCCAAATAGGGCCCCCAACATTTCAGGATTCAGACAAGCCGCAACTAAAGAAACCTGCAGCCACAGGTGGTGAAAGTGAAAGGAACAGGTAGGAGAGAGCAGTAGAGTGTGTGAAATGTTGTGATTCTAGTGGGACAATGCCAATTTTTGGTGAACGTTCTGCCCAATGTAAGGTGCAGGCCAAGACTGTGAACTCTTTATATATACACACTGCATTCTTTCTATATTACAAGGTGGTGCTAGATGTCCTGAAAGTCAGGAGTGCTTGGACATATGTCATGGCCTGGCAAATTCAGGGCCTAGTGATTTTGACCTGCTAGCCACATGCCCAATGATGCATAGCCACACCCCCAATTGTATGACCATTTCCACTACTGCGCACATTTTTAAAGCGTGCTCGACTATAAGGGAGGTCCCATGAAGTTGTTGTCTTACCGGGGCCCTGAATTCCTCTTGGCAGCCCTGCTTCTAACCAATCGCTGGTGACAAGTGTAATTCATTCCAGGTGACTGGAGATCAGCTAATACAGTTCTACTACACAAATAGGGCAGTCGGGCAAAATATAACTATTGCTAATCATTGGTAGAGAAATTCACAGAATCCCTTAAAAAATTAATTGATGACTACTCGTATTCAAACAATTTGCAAGATACCAGACAGCACAGATTAGATATTTGGCATTTGATACTCAAAGCTGTGATAAATTAATTCACAAACCAAAAATCCTTGGATTTGATTGAAAGACAGTGGAATAGATAAAGGTTTGGTTACCAGTCAGGAGACGGAGTGTTATAGTCCTTGGTGCAAGCTTTGAGGATGGGACCGTAACCAGCAGAGATCCTCAGGGGTCAGTCCTGGCTCCTCTTGTTTCATGTATTCAGTTATATTACTTGTGGCTTACCAGGGAAGGTGTCTTTTTACAGATCATACATATATTTGGAACACAGAGTTAAGAACAAAAAATGGTAAATCAAATGTGTAGTTTTCTAGAGTATATAGACAATTGCACTAAAGTGTGGAAACTTCAATTCAATACGATGAAACGTAAAATAGTATATACATAAAAGCCCAAAAGCAGAATATAGAATGAGTGGTCTTGTAATGTCAACAACAGAGAGGACCTGTAGTTCTAGCATCAGATAAGATGAAGGTCAGAAAGTATTGGTGTCACCAGTAGAAAAAGCTGGTAGAGTACTTGGTTATATAGGAAGTGGTATTAGAAGCAGGAGAAGGGAGGATATGAGGTAAGATCTCACCTTCAGTACAGAGCCAGACTAATCCCCATATGGTCCTAAACAAGAAATTGTCCCTGACAAAATGCCTTTCCTGTATGATTACCCTGCACCATTAAGCTTTACTTTTTGTTGGTGTATGGGGAGGGTGCCAGCAGCTACCATGGCCCTGCTTCTTACCCCTTGCTATCCGGGTCTCTATCTTAGAAGGTTGCTCTGTTGTGATTGGTAGTTAAGCAGCAGCAAGTTGCCGAACTACCAATCACGGCACAAACAGCTTGAGGCCATACGTCCCGCTCCCGCATCTTGCTCACTGGGCCGATGCCTATGTTGGCATCATTAGCAGTGCAGGGACTCTACCTCCTGTCGGCTGAAGTGTAGTAGGGTTAGGGTGGAGCAGTAGCTGAACACCCTGGGGGCCCATCAGGCAGTGAAGCAGAGTTGGCGGGTATGTAAGCAGTAGGCATCAACGGGAGTGGGAGGAAGAAACAATTCCTGAAAAGGGCCCACAGTAAATAAGCCCCTTTGTTACCATAACCAGATTTAATGTTCTGATTTTTTTTAAGTGGCCACTGCATCCTAGGCTATAGCTTATTGTGATCTAGCCCATCTCCAAAAAGACATTAATAAAATAGAATGGTAAATGGCAGCATAACAAAACTAACCAGTAAATATTTTACCATGCGTGTATGCCCTTGCTGTGCCCAACGCCTTCTCTGTGCCCCCATCCCCACCAACCTAACGGTGGAGAAACACTGTGAATTTGCGACTCTCTCATCCATATTTGCCTGGGTACACGGACATCTTTACCCTCTATTATCATGTAGCTCAGTGGTACTGGGCATGCCTTTTGCACCCATTAAGTCAGCATTCATTCTATGATCCCTTCCATTGGAAGAAATACTGCATTTTTTAGAGGGTAACAAGCCACTTTATTGCACATTTATAATTTTAACACTTACATTTTTTAATAATTGTAATTTGCTACATTTTAGCCAAATTCTCAATAAAATATCTGAAAGATTACCAGAACTATTCCATCAACTGCAAAATAATTTTACATATGCGTATTATTGCTCAATGGGCTCATTGTCCCTCTCACACCAATCTTTTTGGACACAACCGTTTAATTACTTATATGATCTACAATTCTAGATGTTAAACTAATTTTCTGATAACAATCCAGCGTGATGACTCGCTCTCCCAGACATTAATACCCCTGTTACAATGTGCGGAGTGAGTTCTTCAGGTTCACCATATTACCAAACATTCATTTATTATACAGTAAAATATATATCTCCTAATGTCTGTCGCAATGAATGTGCATATTATTTTCCCCTCCTCTCATTCAGTGTAATAAAGGCTGGGTAAGGGTTTAACATGGGGTGGGGTAATGAGGCCAAGCGTGTTATTTAATTAACTTTGCAATGAACTGCTGGGGAAGCACGTGCTGGCTCTGGAGGGCACTAACAAATGTCCTCTCAGCTGGCCTAATTGTCTGGGCAGAGCGGAGCCTTTATCTCAGCTTAGTGGGGTGTCTATGATCTGTGTCTGATGACTGGGTGGGATCCATTGTGTGTCTGTCATAGGAGGGGCAGATACCCACCGCCCTTTGACACAGAACAAGAAGTAGATTCTTTCCACGCTTCTGCACGGCTGAAATCCTTCATTCCAGCTGAATTTCTGTCTGAGTTCAGTGTATGCTGCTATTGTGGATCTTTATTCTACCAGAGGCATTTCAGCATTTGCAGACTCTATTCTTATGAACAATTTTTTCTATTTGTAAGATTTATATATACTCCTATGTCTGTACCATCTCACAACACACTTCAACACGACCATGAAACTGGGCACTTAAATTATTTATAAACCGTAATGCAGACATGCTAAAGGCAAAGAATCATTTTATGGGCTTAGTTTTTGGCTAGGGAGAACGCGAAGACAGACTATAGATTCTATAGACACTTAGAAAACTATCGATCACACTTCTGTTCCCAGACACAGACATTATGTGAAGAATGATCAATGACCGATTAAAAACTGGCAGCATCTGAATTCTCCAAACTATAGGCGAGTATTGCTTAGGGGACACATCAGCTGTCTAGGTGCATATTCCCTGGAGCCTGATATACACTTATGTTGTAATAACTGCTTGGTGGTTGGTTAGTGAGAAATGCTCACAGGCCTTTTAAAAGCCCATTAGACTCTGGTCACTTACTCTTCTAATATGTGTAATAATGTTCCTACAGCTTCAAAGCAGAATATGTCACAGAGATCAGGAAACTGAACAAATCCCTCCCTCTCTTCAGAACTTGATAATTAGTAAAACTAATTCACAGGCTCTGACATTCTAGATAATGGTCCAAGTGTCACCAGTTTGGTTTCCTCCCCACACTCTGGAACAGCCTGAGATATCTTGGGGGGATCCAGGTCAGGGGGGGGGGTTGATCTACAAACCATGTCAATCCCAAGGACATGTGGTGGTCCATGGTCATTATTCACTTCTAGATAGTGTTATCATTCTTCTTACATCTCTACAGAGTGTGAACTGTGGTTTATCATGCAGAAGGCTTTGAACAATCATGTTATAGACCGGTGGGATAGTTAACCCTTCACTATAAGTAAAAAAAACCTTATTGTAAGACATTGACATTTGTTCATTTTTCCACACAGAATCTATGACTTGCACCATACACCGCACAAACAATAAACATTGTGTCCTTGTACATGTGAGCTGGGAATGATGTGTATGTGGTGAAAAGAATGTTTGTCTTCTCGTGAGTGCTCATAGCAGCCACTGCCATTCTTACATATGAGCGAGAGGAGGTGTAACAGATATTTGTCTGCTGCAGGTGTTGGGTTCTCCGGACCATTGCACAGCTTAGTTACTGAAATATACAATCATTTCCAGGGAGACTTTGCTGCTGGGCCGAACTAAACTTGCCCCTCATGATTCTGTCTCAGTGGACCTTGCCGTACTGCAGTCATTTCATATTTAATTCAACTAGAATGGAATTGTCTAGCATTTGAAATATTCTACTGTAATATATAGGAAAATTGGGAGTAATAGTATCTAAGGCTGGGTACACACTGGAGTGTTTTCGTCCAATAATCGAGCAAATTAGTCGACATACGATTGTTTGGTCAGAAGTCGGGTTAGTGTGTATAGTGACACAATGGTAAAAAGTCATTCCAAAGTGTCGATTAAGCGGCTCATTTGGTTGGTCGTACTGTTTAATGTTTTCCGACCAATCACCTAATGATCATGTAGTGTGTATGCACTCATGTTCATGATCCCCATAGAGGTTACAGAGTCGGGCTCTTTTCAGCCGATGCTAGCAAAGAATGTCCTTGTGAATAATGTAGAGAGTGCTGTAGAATGAATAATTCATTTGTTCGTTCTGAGACAGAATATTTCATTTCAGAGTCACAGAAGCTAACGAAATTCATTAGGACATGTGGATAGCTGTAACAAGGAGTTTTAATCAGTGTGACAATGAATGAATATTGTGCTGTCATTCTCTGAAGATTAGAGGACCAGATGAAGGACCATGTGAAGAGCACAGATCTGAAGGTAAATCGTGTCAGTGTGTATGGATGAATCGTCAGACTGATCGGACATTCAGTCATGGGTTCAATCATTTGAAATAACATGTCGGTCGGAAAATTCTTCAGTGTGTACCCACCCTAACATGCAGAATAAGGTTTATTTCATTATGTAGTTGGTAAATAATAATGTCTCCAGGAAACAAGTTTTCCAAGGACAAATCATTAAAACCTGGGAGTGTCCCAGGAATTTAGGGAGAGCTGGCAGCTACTGTCCAGTAATATTCTGTAATCCAACAATCAGTCTAACAAATAGTCTCTCCACCAGTATGGGGGATATGGCAACGTTTATGGCCTTGTCTGACTGACAGAAGACCCAACTTCTGAGTGTTATTAATCACCTGCCCAGCAGGGGGTAGTATTAGTGCAATTTCATTAATTTAACCCCCAGGCTGCTGGTTGGTGTGGCAGAACATTGCTCCTCCATATGTTTTGATCCCCTGCAGGAAGAAGCAGTTAATTGGGAGTGAGGGGTCACTGATGACCTTTTGAGGGGGCTGCATTCAGTAGCAAGGTGAAGGTGTCTGTAAAAGTTTACCAATTAATCCCCATTGGCAGCTAAGCAGCAGCTACCAGTGCCATATTTCGGAGGAAGAAACAGCCCTGAATTATACATGTGTGTTTTGGTTTATTTGAAAAGACACAACATGTTTAAGCATAAGCGTCCTATAACACAGTAGGTATACAGGAATAACATATTAAGGGTTGGGCAGAAGTCCATTTTGTTTACATTTTCTTTTTTTTTCCGCATAAAATATGTTTTTTGTTGTTTTTTTTTACTGCACACGCACACTAAAAATGTGTACAAGTCTGTATGCGTGTGGTTTTTCCGTATCCCTGATTTGCATCGCCTGGCCGAATACACAGGGAACGATCAAACGCTAAAGAGCCTAACTCAGACCTTTTCCTGGCCCGCAGTGTTGGATGATCCTGTGAAGGTTGCCAGTGGCTTGAGTGCCCCAAGCTCATGCTTCCCTCAGGTCTTTGCTAGTAGTTAGGGAGCCTTTTCAGCAGATGGCTGTGGACATAGTTTGCCCCTTTTCTCTTCCTATGAGATTGGAGAAGAGGTACTCCCTCGTGGTGGCTTATTTCACCCGTTATCCAGAGGCTGGGCTCTGTTTGCGATCACTGTAGAAATAGCAGTAGATGACTTAATAAGAGTGTTTACCAGAATAGATCCTAATGTTTCGGGCCGCGGCGGTGCCCAGCCGCTGCGACTCTCCTACCTGCGTCCCGGCCGTCGCTATGACGACCGGAACGTCACTTCCGGGGGCCAGCCGATCAACGGCCGGACGCTTCTCTGATCAGCGCCGCATCCCGGCACTATGGGGCAGCCGGGCGCGTGCGCAATCCTGTGGCAAGCCTGCGGGCTAATTTATTTAATCATGGGGCAGCCTGTATGTAATTAGAGAGCTAGGCTCTCATTGGTCCATTTCTGTATTTAAGGCAGGGAGGGCTTAGCCTCCCCGACGGTTATAGCTTCCAGACCTCTGTGTTGCTGCCTGCTGCTGTGCTGTTGGTGTTAAACCTTTTTGACGTCTGTTTGCCATGTATGACCCCTGCCTGTACTCTGGATTTGTCTTTTTGCCTGTGCCCTTGACCTTTTGGCTAGTATCTTCGTTTCTGCTGATTTGCTCCTGACCCCGACCCCTGGCGTGTTTTCTGACGATTCTATCTAGCAAGTGACCCCTGACCTCGGCCTGTTCTCTGGATTCGCTGTCTGCCATAACCCTCTGCTCCTGGGTTCTGCACAGCTGGTACACATCACACGACCCTCTGTAGTCTGCGGCCAAGTCTGTCCCCACCACTAGGGGCTCCAGTGAACACCAGACTGTCAGAGCAGACTCCGGGTGTTGTTGTACTGGCTGGAGGGGTTTCTGACGCCTAACTGATCAGGGAATGCAGTCCAGTTCCTCTGGGCAAAGTGTGGCTCTGTACTGCCCACTACCACTCACGGAGTAACGGACTGTGTGAGTACTTCTATAGGACTCTGCAGCATATGTGTCCTCGGAGAGGGTAGACTGGGAGCACATCTCCCAAGCCTATGTATGATCTGGAGATGCTGCTGGAGTCTACTGGTTTCTCGCTCTTTGAGTTCAGAATCCAGGGCCTCGTGGATCTGTGCTGAGAAGCAGGCCAAGCAGATGACTTGACCACCACACCTGAGCTACAGTTTTTGAGGGAGAGCCAGACCTCAACAAGTTCCAGGATGCATTGGCCTGATCATACATGGTCTTAAAACACCTGAGTGGCAGCAACTATTTAGTGTAATTTGCTGAAAATGGTAGGCGACAAAGCATGTTTGTATAGTAGAAGCATTAAGACTTACCACTGTCTAGTGAAGTCGGAAGCAGTGTGTAGCTGCTTACCAGGGGAGGTAATGACTCACTATTTGAGCTCCTCAGGGATGCCAATGGTGAGGGTGGTGCAGAAGAGATATACTAGGGCAAATGGCTCTGTACCCCCACAGAGGGGGCAGCTAAAGTCCTTGCTACAGTCCTTTTTTGATTAGCTGTTCGGTAGGAAACCAGGCAGAACTTTGTATCGCTGGTGAGCATAGTTCAAATTAGACATCCTGTTCACCGGGTTTCTCAAGAGGCTAGGGAAAGCCTACCCTGGTGAGATGTACAGGAGATGCTGACAATAAGTGGTATCCAGGCATCTTACAGGCCTTTCACTGTCAGGACATAAGAAAAGAAAATAGCAGAAACTTGTGTCTTTGTCCCTTGTTTTTTTTTTGTTTTTTTTTTTGCAATCTATTTTTGTAAATGAAGATGGTCCGAGTGTGTTACCATCACTTCCCTCATACTAAGCATCTGGCTAAAAGACTTGGCACTAAATGAAAAGCTTTCTCATGTGCTGTTCCAATTGCCAAACTTCACAGAATATTTTTTCCCATCTGCTTATTTAGTGGATTCTTTAGAGAAGCAAAACAGTGACCAAGCTCAGTGCTGCCTGGGCACAGCTTTTGTTTTTTTTACTTTGAGGCTGAGGAACAGCTTCCCCGCACTGGCCGAGAGATCTGCCTTGAACCCCAGCAGGATACTTCACAGAAGGTCCATCTCTAAGCTGCCCCATACACATCCTCCACATGAAGGTCTCACCAGTCAGCGGATTCGTGTGAATATGAGCATATGTGAGATACTGTTCCCCCACTGTGTAGTAAGGATATTACATGTCAGCAGGAGTTCCGTACCTCAGGCCAAATGCTTTATTATTTATTAAATGTTTTGCTACAATCCACTTGCTGTTTAATTATGTAACTTATGTTCTGAATTAGAGAGAGGGCAGCTGTGTTGTATTTTTGAGGTGAGTGCACCTGTGAAGGGCTGGTATGGATGTATTAGTGCTTGGTGAAAGATTCACATAATCTGATTTGTTAGATCATGTGACCAGCAGTTCTCTCCTAACAAGTCACAGGCAGTGACCTTGCATGGACACCACAATTTATACCTCAGTTATCGGAGCTACCTGGTACTGAATTACTGTTACCAACCCAGCATATTTGACGTTTGATTGCTTGTGACCCAGACCCTCTGCCAGGTTGGTCTGTTTTGCATCTCCTTGGATTGGATTCTGATCTCTGCCTGTGTGCACATTTCTACTATCAGCAGTCACCTTGTTTTGGCCTCTCTTGTAGTAAAAAAAAGCAACTCTCATCCATTTTTTTCATGCCTTTTGTAAATTGTTAATTTAAAGTTCTTTGAGTGATGCTGGGGAGACTCAGACAGGTTCATCAGACCCTTTTAACGCAGACAAGACACCATAGCCAAACAATTCCAAATCCTGCCTCAGAATTAGGATGGATCAATGTCGTTTTAATTTCCCAAAAGGTGTCTATGCATCAAGGAGGACCCAGCATCCCGGAATCTTTGAGCTACACTTGATAATTTGTTTGCCTTGTGCATTAAGACTGATCTCTTCTTGGTTATGTTCTCTGAAATAGAGAAGTATCGTTTCAGGAAACCCACATTTCATTTGGATCCTAATTTCCAACCCACCTAAGGGGTTGGTCCTGCAGAATAACTTTGGCTTAGATAATGTATCTAAACATAGACCCAATCAGTGTGCTTAGAAACTTGAAAGTCTAGTGGGAGTCACCGAGGTTACATTAGGAGAAGGTAACTTCTACTAAAGTAAAATAATAAATCTGGATTTTGGAGGAGCTGGAAACTTTGTTGAATGCCTAGTTCAAAATCTGGGAATCCCACAGTACCTTGGAAAAACCCTTGGCTCTTAGTGCTATTGATGGAAGTCTTAGAAACTTTTTTAAATTGAATAGGACCCCTGTGCTATTACCCTTCATATAGGTGTTTACATCCTTCTACAGCAGGGGTCGCAACCCCCGGCACACCGGCGCTGAAGCTGCTTCAGTAAAGTAGCTGATGACGGCCGAAACAAAGCTTCTGCGCATGCGCAGATGCTCAGTTTTGGCCATCACCAGCTACTTTACTAAAGCAGCTCCCGGGTTTCTGGAGGACGAATCTCCAAAGATAAGTAAGAGCAGCAAATTGAGGGGCACTGTGACTTTCTGGTGGTATCTGTGGCATATTATAACATTAAGAATAGTATGAATTGGGGGCACAGCTATGAGGCATGATACGAACTATGAACCGGGGCACTGCTGTGTAGCAGAATGTTTTTTTGCTGGTACCGTTATTGTTAATATGACAGTAGCCTCATAAAATGAGGTGTGTGTGTGTGTGTGTGTGTAATAAAAATATATATATATATATATATATTGTATGTATTATAGATAAAAATACAGGGCCCCCAAGAGGGGGGCAGCTACAAATTGCCCAGACCTGCCTGGGGGGGCCTGAGGCCCCACTGGAGACCTATCTTTTTTTAAAAAAAACAAAACAAAAAATATTTTAAAAGTACTGTTTTTCTTTTTTTTAAAGTAAGTAAGGGAGTGTTGACAATCACAGGGCTATACATTAAGTATAAGTAAAATAACATTAAAACTATTTCCTCAACCTGTTTTGCAATAAGCTTCATCAGGAGTGTTGTGAATAGACTTCTGATGTAGTGATTAGGCAGACTGCAAAAGATAAATATACCAGTTAACCCTCCCTCTAACATCACATCTTGGCTGTTATTTGCCGTGTGCTTTTTGTAATAATTTTTATGCATTATGTTTTCTAATTTGTTTCTACAACTTGAAATATAAACCCCAATCCCTCTATCTGCCAGAATGCAGATGGTCCTGAAGAGCAGATCGAGTTAAGTCTCATCTAGCGGGCAATATCTTCCTGGTGCGTTTCACTGACCCTGATCTTTATTAATGTCCCTCTCTATGTCCAATTGCACTTTTATACTTCTGCATTATGGACTGTGACCGAGTGCTGCACGGTGGTGCTGGGTGTGATGTCAGACGCCGTGCACTGGGCCGGGCTCCCATTCGTTGCTGTGAGTCAGCCCCCTGGTTGCTGTCACAGCTCAGGACCACCCTCTTCCCCCAGCTCCTCTCCCGGGCAGGACAGTGATCAGAGCGGAGGATAACAAAAGACAGGGTAGGAGGCAGCTGAGCGCTCTGCTCATAGACCAGGAGGAGGGAGGACCCGGGACCAGCCAGACTCAGCCATGAAAGCTGCACTAGACATTAAACCCACCATCACCATCATTAAAACGGAGAAAGCGGAGTATGAGACGTACTCCTGCGGCGGTAAGTGCGCGCTGCGCTCTTTGGATGACACCGCCGGCACACGGGGGGTTAGTGGGGATACTCCCGTTCACTATTGCCCCACTGGTGAAAGAACCCCTTAAACTGGCCAATACTTTAATCTGATGCATTGAAATAGTTTGTGCCAAGAGACTATATTGCTCTGCTATTTTAACTCTTTATTTATCGGGGCATCATGGAAACGGGACATTGTATATTGATGGACAATAGAATGATAAAAGGCTGATTTGTGTCATTGTGGTAATAGTAACAAGGCTGTCACACTACGTGAGTTGGAGGCACATTGTTCATTGAGATTGTAGTGGATACAAGTATTGCCCTTTGAGAGGTATTGGGGTATCTGCAGTGTAATAGTCGCCGGGAGGTTCTCACACTTGCAACACCAGTGAATGGGTTTTTGTTACAATGAAATGAATGTTATTCTCAGCCAGCCTGTTACTTGCACATCTCAGGAGATGCTGGTCCTGTAAATGTGCCTTCAGGGAAAGGCTAGAGATAAAGAGATTACTGTAATCTGATTAGTTTCTCTGTGATAGCCTGAGATCCCTTATCTGATCCTTGCTTCAGTCAGGGCAGGCTACAGCTACACATGGCCATTACTGGACTGTGAGTACAGTTCAGGGCCTGAGTACAGCTGCTGCACAACCTCTTGGCTCATACTGCCATCAAGTTCTGCAGCACATCTGCTGCTTACTCTACTTTTCAAGTGTTTGAGCTTGTCTAGTTTTTCCTGTACCATCTGGAAGGCTGGGCTAAATGATTTATTTGCCCCTATGGAATGTACATACTGCACTATAACGTGTTTTGTGTATAATATAAAAACACGATTGGATGTTCTAAAACTTTGTAAGGTGAAGCAGAACCCAGCTGGACCCAGTGACTGACGCTGCACTGATCTATGAAGCAGATTCTTCTCTGGGCTTTATTACATGGATTCCTGGTCTGAGGCTCGGTCATGGGATTCGTCTGTGTTGCATTACAATCTGCAGACGTCATCTTTTCATTGATAAATCTTGCAGCCATCTGCACAGGTCAGCTGTGGCTATTTTTAGAACTGAACAGGAGTCTAATGTGAGTTACTTCAGGTTCCCCTCTAGACTGTATTGTGCCTGTGCTGTGCATGTTGTGCCTCTTATCTGTCACTGTATGTACCTTTCAGTCTGTTTGCCCCATTCATCATTCACTCCTGAGAGGAAGGTATGGATGATGTGATTTGTAAGTGAGATTGTTGTGCAGGGCAGAATGATTATATGTACAGTTCACCTATGTTATAGGGATCATGTGGTATATAGACTGGCATGTAGCTAAATTTCTGTACTTCTATTTTTCCAACTGGCTCTTAAGTGTAATATATGTGTAATTTCTGATATGTTATGAAGTAGTTCTTTGCAAAGATCGGTAATCTAATGAATAAGAACCCTCCACACTAGTTTATAGCAATACTTATTGTATGTAACCCATTTTAAATGATAGATCATATAATAATCTGTAAGGAGCCCCCAGAACAGCATCGGTCCCTGGTTGAGCAGTGTGTCCGTTTTAGCTAATGAACATTCTTTATTTGTATTAGACTTCTTTGTTGCTGGTCTTGTGGGTATATCAGAGTTAATCTGAGCCTCGCCCAGTGTGCAGCTACAAGTACATCTGACACAAGAGAGTTTAAAGTGAGGACCTGGGGAGCAGATAAGAGCAAAGTGATGAGAGGGTCTGATTGCTTCTCTTTGTCCATGTTTAATTATTTAACAAGAAAGGGAGGTGGTGTCAGCAGATAAACACACAGACATTAGTTAGATCTTGAAATAAATTCTGCATTTTTGTACCAGAAAAAAATAGTTGTGTTGAGTTGATGTTATGTCAGTTAATGTTAATGTTATATAAATAAATGGTGATGATGATGATGACAGTTCTTTTTATTGAAATAAGATAAATCCTTGTATGGAGTATGTGTATAAGCTGCTCGCTGGAGGTAGGGGAGCTGGATTGTATTTTCACACTTTTACCGCACTGTTTGGATCTTGATTTAAATAGAACGTGACTCATCTCTGTTTTGAAATGATTGAATCCCATTTATGTGGCATATTTCTCCTTGGAAAGACTGTCTGCTCTGGACATTAGCCAGCTGAATCAGGCTTTTGTTTTATGCTTCTACAGTTGTGAGGCAGGAAATGGGTGACCCCCCAGCCTGTTGTAATATCTCTCCCATGAGTACAGGTGTAAGATTGCTGTATGGCTTTTTATAATAGAACTGTGAGGCTCCTCCGCTGGTAACGTTGGCCTCAAACGTGTCTGTAATCTTTTATTCTATATTGTTGTAATATACTGAGACCACATGACCCCTAAACCCAATAAACAAATTGCTCTACATAAATACGATACATAATAAGTTAGATATATATGTAAAAGTTCCCATACCTTTATACAATGTGTAATATCGACAAATGCTGTGTAGCCGAGTCATGGTTATTGCTCTCTCTCTTATCAGCTGTTACAGGCTGATGAGAGACTGTCCTTCAATGGGATTACAAACCGGAAGTCTACTGTGTGCAGCAGAATACCTTCCTCCAGTTATCTCCAATATCATCTTTTCTAAACGTTCATCCACCCTGGCGGGAGGCCCAGTGCCGCCCTTATCCCTGGCCAGTGGTGGCATCACAAGCCACGTGATTGCAGCTTGTGATTGGCTCCCCTGCTCACACCTCTGCTGCCATTTAAAGGGTTATGTTAATTCTATATTGCATATTGTGGCTGTTGGAGGGCCACCATTTACTGGGTGCTAGAGCAGCTTTAGGGCCCATGGGCTCAGATCGCTGTCTGTGATTATTATTATTATCATTTATTTGTTAGGCGCCACATGGTTTCCGCAGCGTCGTACACAGTACAAACCGTAGACCATACAGGGTAAAACAGTACAGAACATTAAACATAAAATACCAATACTTCAGAAACTCCAGGCAGGCAAATACAGTAGAGACGGAGCAGAAGAACAGGTATGGAGACAGGAGGAAAGAGGGGCCCTGCTCATAAGAGCTTACATCCTAAGGGAGGGTGAACAAAATCAGGCACAGAAGGGAGCCAGTGGAGCAAAGGGGAGAGAAAAAAGGGGGCATGGGGAGAAACAGAAGAGATGAGAGGTTAAGTGGATGGTTGGTAGGCCTTAAGGAACAGGTGAGTTTTAAGTGCCCGTTTGAAGGAGCACAGGTTGGGTGAGAGACGGATGGAGCGAGGGAGGTCGTTCCAGTGTAGGGGGGCAGCGCGGGAGAAGTCTTGGATTCTAGAGTGGGAAGAGGTGATCAGAGTGGAGGAGAGTCGGCGATCATTGGCTGAGCGCAGGGAGCGGGCGGGAGTGTGATGAAAACACATGACTATTGGGAAACGCTGGACAGGTTTTCTAAATTCTGATGATGTAATAACTATATTCTCTGGTAGGACCCTCCAAACTGATTGCTCAATTGTTTGTTTTATGTGCTCAATTGTTTGTTTTATGTGTGTCACACATTATTATTAACTGTTATTTAAAGAGCTGCATAATATGTAGGTCCTATATAAAGAGAATATGTCTTCACATCAGTCCCTTCCCCAGCAGAGCTTACAATCTATATTCTTACCCCACACACACTAAGGTTAATTGGCATCTGACAAAATTAACCCAACAGACTTTTGGGTAAAAATGTGTGTGGTATGTGTTATATATATATTGCTTATTGTGTGATTCTGGCTCAGTTTAACACTAAACTAAAACCTCTGTTTAGGAAAAAAGTTTACATTTGTGTTTTGATGTAGATCAGATTTTTGCAACCTGTGGCTCCATCTGAAGGCTCAGAGCATGCTGGGAAATGTAGGTCCATACACAGCCATGAGTGCCATAGGTTGTGTGGTCTGTTTCTGCCTCTGTAGAACTTGGCTCCCAGCCACTGCGCTTATAGACTGATTACCGACTCCCAACTACTGGGATTCATTTTAATTGATGTCATTGATCTGACTGATTCCTGAATTCTACATTACTTTACACACCGCCGAGTAGGTGACATAGGGGGTGTCCTCAGAAGGACTGTGTGCTGATTGAATACGGTCCAAGAAGGAATTCTTTGTGACGGGTTCAACAAAACTCTCCAAACGTTTTATTTGCTGCAGTGACTAATATGTGATGCATAGTGTATTTAAACCTAACGCTTTGTGTGTCTTCCCCGAATTCTAGTTGATCTCTCACTCAGTCCAATAAAGTGCACTCAACCAGCAGAAAAGGCTTTGAGTGAGTCTGTGTGTGGGTGTGTAATTGGTGCTGCTCTACCTCTCAGCCCAATAACCCCAGTCACCCTGCTCTGCACGCACTGTGGTCAGGTTGAGTGAGCAGCCTAGGAGCCCATGTAACGGTTTTCACACCTCTCAGCAGGCCTGGCTGTGTGTCTGTCTGTGTGCAACATGTCAGTGGCAGTCCCTCTGCCGTCGTCATCATCATCAGCTAATCAGATGTGTGGTCACTTTTATGTTTCCTGTGTAACACATATTCACATTTCAGTGTGGTCACACAACTCAGACACATTCTCTTCTGAATTTCATTGCACGAACTATTAAAAATGTGCATTTGAAATCTGTGATGGGAAACCCTATTATCAGCCTCAGACGCCGTCCCTGGCACATATAAAGGGCCACACTAGAAATATAAATACAAAATTGCATTTTATGTTTAATTAATATTTGCCCCAGCAACTGATTCAGGGCCTCGACTGGGGGCAGCACGGTGGCTGAGTGGTTAGCACTTCTGCCTCACAGCACTGGGGTCATGAGTTCGATTCCCGACCATGGTCTTATCTGTGTGGCGTTTGTATGTTTTCCCCGTGTTTGCGTGGGTTTCCTCCGGCCGCTCCAGTTTCCTCCCACACTCCAAAAACATACTAGTATTATAGTATTGGCTGCCATCAAATTGACCCTAGTTTCTCTCTCTGTGTGTATGTTAGGGAATTTAGACTGTAAGCTCCAATGGGGCAGGGACTGATGTGAATGAGTTCTCTCTACAGCGCTGCAAAATCAGTGGCGCTATATAAATAAATTGATGATGATGACTTACCATAAGACACACTGAGGGCCTTCTCTAGGGCACTTGTGACCCACCAGGCAGTGCAGAATGTGGCAGTGGTAGGAAGTGATGCCCAGTAACACGTATAGCAGTATCACTAGCAGCAGCAGTCATGGCCACTGTAGGGGTTAATCATATATATGTATTGATTTAATATATGTACAGCTACACTCATGCCCAGTAATATGCCAACAGTTACTGAGATGGTTTATTAATCAGCAGTACAGTAAGACCAGTAATCTGCTGCTAGAATATACTGCCAGCAGGGTCCGTAATAAGCAGTCCATGTCACCACCTCCGGTGGTGCTCACTGATGTCACATGGGTTGTGCTGCAGGCTTCTAAGTGGTCACTTCCACCAGTTAATCACAAACCTCTAGCACATATTAAACATCATGCAAAGTTGTGAGAGATACATAGCAACGCCACCAGGGACTCTTCCATTTATTAAAGTACAATTCTCTTCTGACACTGTGGGCCACAAATGTGCCTCAGGGCAAGCACAGAGCGAAAGGTAAATGCTGGTGCCAAACATTTGTTGTGTTGACACAAAGAAACCTGATCATTATTAAATAGGACTACTACTACTCATGTTAACGCTTTGTACGGATCAGCTTCATATACGTCTAGTGAGGAAGTCATTGCAGTGGATTGTTCTCAGCATTTTTCACTCGGTGAGAGAAAAACAGAGCTGGGTAGCAGAACTGACACTTATTTTGCCATGTTGGCAGTGTTTGGATGCTGGTGATGTGTAAAGCCTTGTGTTTCACTAGATGCAGGTATCTGCCACAATGCAGAATAATACATATGCCATAACCTGTCTCTGGCTCTAGCCAGGTAGGACCAGATTTAACTTGTTAAACCCCTGAGGCTAATTTTGATGGGCCCCTCCATATAACGCACATCACCACATAGATTCACAGGCCCAACTTCCAATCCCATCTTTATTAAAGAATACAACTGACCAGGAACTGAAAAGAATCCTTGATTTTGTTGCGGAGACCTAAAGCAAGGGCAGCCCCCCCCCTACAATTCTGCTGCCACATTGTTCTGGCCTATTATCTATGGAACAGACTGCATGAGCGTTCTGTAGGGATAATATAATATGTTCTGTATGTATAATGCTTCTTTCTTGTAGTCTGAGCACATGCATTGCTCACCCACGTGTTTCACAGTGAGATGATGCAGAATGAGAAATATTCATTACAAGCTTGTCTATTTAGTCTGACAGTTACTCACACACCTCTGATATTTCAATACTATCAATTAACATTTGAATCATCCAGCGAAGTCCATTATTAGGATAAAAGCAGTGATCCAGGAGCATCTGATTATCACACAGACCTCTTTCTTGTGTAGCTGGTGAGCAGTTGTCATATAGGGGCCAGCCGCCCCGACTGGTGTTTCATTAAGTAACTGTGACATTATATATAAATCTGTTTTATAGGCCTATCAACAGGAAACATGATATGCCTAGGAAAAATGCCCTGTTTTAAAATATCTTTATATCTAACATACTGCTGCAACTGTTGCTTATATATCTTAGAATGTTACTAGTTGTCCTTTCCTGTCGTGAGTTATAGGTTTCAGTAACTGTCTTCTAAAAGTGGCTCGTACAGTTTGTTGCAGTCAGAAGTTGTGTATCTCTTCAGGGACAATAATGGTGTCTTTGCCTGGCCTGCTGGTGAGGGGTGAGTGCAGGGGCGGATTGGCCATAGACCTTACAGGGAAGTTTCCCGGTAGGCCAATGGCCTAACGAGGCCACCTCATATTTTTCCCGTACAGGAAAGCAATCTAAAATATTGGTGTTCAGTGGGCAGCAACAGGCAGCCAATTGCTAGGCTCCCACGGTGCTGTTCGGCAGACAGGAAGTCTGACTTCACTTCCTGTCTGCCTGATGTGAGAAGAGACGCTGCTCAGAGCAACTGAAGGTAAGTGGGGGGGGGGCTTAGTATACTATACTAAGGGGGGGCTGCCTATAGTATACTATACATTTGCCCTGCATGGCTTTAGAGATGACCCACTGTGTGTAAAGTCATCACATCTAGGTTTTCCTAAATGTTACTACAACCAAATTCCTGTAGTTCGAAATCCCGCCTACTTTTGTGTGGGCCCCACCTACAGTTATTTTGGTCCCGCCGACATGAGGCCACTTCAATATTTTTTTCCAGGGCCACTTTAAGTTCCCAATCCGCCCCTGAGTGAGTGCCTATGTCTAGTTCAGAATTAGGCCCTAAAGTGAAGCCCTCACTTTGCGGGAACTGCTTTTTTCCACATAAATGAACATTTTACTTAAAAATGCGTAAATTAAGAAAAGCACATATCTCCTGCATTAGGCATTACACTGCAGTCCCCATAATACTCAATGGGGAGTGGGGACTACAGTCTGGGCAGTTTTATCAAGCTCTGAAAGGCTTAGGATTGAATGGCTAATGCCAACTACAGCTATGTGGAGGTGACTGTCAGAGAGGAATCTGAAGATCCCTCTCCGGCAGTGTCGCTGCTCTCTCCTGCTCTGTTTTCCACAAATGGCAACTGCACACGTGACCGTAGGTCAGAACTCAGGTTCTTCAGTGTCACCACCGGAGCAGCCTCATCACATGTGCTGTCCCTACATGATTTGTTTATTAAATGTCATCATCTGTCATTCTTTGTGATGACAGATAAGTGATAGAGCTAAAACCAGATAATTATTAAATATGGCCCTCTGTTTGGAGTTTTCCCCCATATGTTGGGGATATCACGATACCCGCGTGAGACAAGGTAGGACAACGACAATACACGAGGGTCTGTGAGAAGATGCTCTACATTCCCTCTGGGAGCAGCATAGCCGGGCTATGAGAAGGGGCCGCTCTTATAACTGAAATGACTTCCATATGAAAGAGGGCTCCGCTGGGGGTGTGAGAAATGTGTCCTTGGGAGTGGAATTAGTGGGTGCTGCAATCTGCCTGTCCCAAAGCCACATGTGAGAGAAGAATAAATAAGACCCTTTAACCCTTTCCCAGCTGCGCTACTACTGCTACGCATTACCCAACGAGCCCTCCGATCTGGTTCCCACATTTAGGAGTGTAAATGTCATGTGTGCAGGAGGAAGGCGGGCTGGGAGGAGGTTAATCAGCAGTGTGGGAATATTTGGAAGTTGCAGAGGACGGAGCAGTGACGACTAACTGGTGGTCTCACATTACACTGGTATGACTCAGCCATAGGAGGTGGGGAAAGAATGGCCATTAACCCTGTCACATCTGGGCAGACTAGCAGCATGCACTGGCTTTACGTGTGGGCCCCATGACTTTACAGGCCATCCGATAGCTCCAAGTGAAATAAACGGCCCCTCACTGGGCACATTATATGAACCTTTACTGTTCTGGAATTACAGATCCTTCAGGGAAAGACAGAAGAAACCTCACTTTAATTTGCGGCTTTACTGTAAATTGGAGACGTTGTTTATCTGAGAGTGGTTTTTCTTTTCCATCTGCAATAGCTGAAACCTGCAGCACTGCTGTTCACTAAGATTAATGCTTTGTAGAAAGCAGGGAACGGGGCCGAGCGTCAGAATATGCTTGTTAACCGACAGCCAAATGTTACCATGCAAATTTTAGTCCCCAGAAATCTGTTCCGTTTGGAATAGGAATGGCTTATTTACTAGCAGATGATCCAGAAACCTTGGCTTGCTAAAAATATAGTTGGGTCTCTCTGGTGTGATAGTGATAACTCTGTGTTTAGGGCAGTGATTGGCTGTCGGCTCCCTTCCTGCTTTATTGTTTGTGATAGTTTGTAGCAGATCATCAACAAATCAATCAACATTTATTTGTATAGTTCCAGCAAATTCCCTAGCGCTCTATTTATAATGCTGCTGCTATGTTATTACAGATAGGTCTCTCTTTTTTTGATTAAATTATTGTTCTTGTTGGTGGCCCCTGAATTGTATCCGGTTGCCCATCACTGATTTAGGGTCATATATTTACAGAATGTGAGGAACTACCAGGTTCTGTGTATATTTAATGGATATGTTACAGGCACAGTGTAGATTGCAGGCTACACTATAGGATATCCGGACATATTCTATGAAAAATAAGATCATTACACAAAATTGGTATCGCTGCCCCTGTCGTACTCCGGGGACAGACAGCGCTCTCTGAATGTCAGCGCCCATCATTTTCAAATATTTTTTTATTTATTTTATATTTAGTTCTTAGGATCAGAGTTAGGGTTTGGGGTTAGTGAAAGACCCGGATTACCTGTTCCATACATTTTATACAGGCCAAGAAGATGAACTACTATCTTGGTCGTATATGGCAATGCCAGGCATTTGTCCAATCTGTGTTTATCATAGAAAGCGGAGGGATATCACACAGTAATATCTGGGCACCTATGGCCAGTGCAGGTACCTGTGCTCTGCGTTGAGGTCAGAATCCTCCTCTCCACGTGTGCAGGTTGTGACAGTTACTCTCCCATTGTGTTGGTCTATTGTGTGTTTTATCTGAAGTGCTCGGCTCTATTTGTGTGCTGTGATAATCCGCACTAATATCTTCTAATCCCCTGTGAGCTTTTGTGTGAGGGGCTGTCAGCTGGGACCCCTGCAGGAATCTGATCCTGACTGCTCACATGTTAGCACATGGTGTACAGTAACAATACAGTAATGTAGTAGACATTATTAGTGTTTTTAGGGGAGGACAGTTTTATTACAATACTGTGAGTTTAGAATTGAATCTGATGTGAAACCCACATTTAAATCCCCTTGTTGTCTTACAAAATGTGAGTATAATGGGCTCCACAAGGGAGTAATCTCTCTCTCTCTCTCTCTCTCTCTCTAATACATTATTTCACTAACTGCTCAAGGAAGCCATTTATTGTGGGAGGGTTCTTAATACAAAGTGACCACTATTTTCATTGAGGCCAAATGAACAGTCGCGGTGCATTAATCTGTGAGGTCACAGTCAGGCACATAGGTCTGTTTGTCTTACTGAACATTTAAAGGTAAAATAAACAGCTCTTAAAATCAATATTCCTGTTTATAATTAGGGAAAGGTTACAGTTTTGCATTTATTTCCTGTGATATTATAGTCAGTAGATGGTACTACAGCTCCTCTGAGCGTTATCCGTTCTGTGCTCTACAGAGCAGCCGCTTGTACTTCTCCTTATCAGGCTGCCGATTCCGCAATCTACACTGATTATCTCCCAATTGTCCATTCATCATCCAGGGTTAGTGTCCTTAAGCCTTCTCCACCATTGTTTAGGGGCTAATTAAGGACAGCACAACATTCCAAGTGTTGCTAGCAGTGGCATATTTGTACAGATAAAATGCAACCCCCTGGAGGCTTTAAAGACACAGTGAGTCACTGCTCTGATGCTGTAGGAAGTCTGTGTTTTCCATTAAGTGCAGTCTTCAAGTTGCCTAAACTTTGGCCATTTTCCAAGTACGAGGCCCATCAGGATGAGACCTCTCATTGGTGGTTTGTTCCGTAACGCTTTCTTATTTATTGATGTTTCATTACAAGGGCCTATCCCCTCACTGTATGGTCCAATTACTTGTTGTGTGCTCATATGTTGTATAGAAACATAGAATTAGATGGCAGATAAGAACCGCTTGGGCCATCTAGTGCCCATTACAGATTCATCTGGTTTAATCATCGTTGTGCAGTGTTAGACAAACGACTACAATAAAAGTGTATCTGTGCCAACATAATTAACTGTGAAATGCTATTCTGCAAAGTTTTATATCCATGTGCATCTATGATGGAGGATTCAGGACAGAGCGCATGCGACTTGGTCACGCTAGAAAGGGACTGATGATGGGGTCCCCTACCCCTCCCTAAAACCTGCATCACTCAGCTGGACATAACTCCTCTTACCGATTTGGGACAAAGGTCATGAAACGTGGGACTCTTCTGCCTAAATCAGGGCCGTGGGGTGATATAGTGTATATAAAGGCTCTATATTATGTAGCAGGATCTTAGTAGAATCACACAGGGCTTTGGAGGAAAGGGTGCAGATTTGCAGCAGGACAGACCATGTTGCTATAAAAAGGTGTAAATGCAATTTATTGTGTACCCAGCGCATAGACACAAAGCAGATGATGTATTTTACACGGATTTAGAACTCCGCTTGGATGGTTTCTCCCCATTTAGCACAACCAAGGTTGATAATTGCACTTTCTAGCTGGATTTCCTCTACATTGTGCCCATATTATAGTACTTCCAAACCCAGTCCTCACAGTCCGTAATGAATACACCTGTGCTCCAACAAGAAGATATGGAAAACCTGTACTGTTCAGGACTGTAAGTTGGTATGTATTGTAGTGGAACCTGTGGATCAGTTACAATGTGTCAAACTGTCAGGAAAGGTAAAAATCTTATACAAATGAGAACATAGTCAGGACCAGCCCTACCACTAGGCATTCGCCTGGGACTCAAAGATAGGGAGGTGCTATAACGTCACCTCACACTGAGTGATATTGTGTCACTCAGTGAGCGATATGCTAGGCTGTGATGTCACAGTCTGACAGAGGAGCAGAAGATGTCACTTTTCGTGGCATATTTCCATATTGTGGATGAATTTGTAGAACACATCTTGTACAGATGCCGTGTTTGCAGTTTCAGTGATGTACACTTGTATTGTAGTAACTCTTAGAAACAAACCTACATACTCACACTCAATCTGGAAGACGCATATTAACCCTTTAACATCTGCTAACAGAACAATCTGTAGGAATGTCCCAGATGACTTCACAAGATCTTCTGTTGGTCGGACGCCAGGGACAGTCCTGTATAATTGGCACGATACAGTGTAGTATTTCAGGATGCATCACTCTGGATTTGGCTCAGAGATACTTGTCCGTATTTGCCAAATAATTATTCCTAGAGGTAAATCTGGATTTGTCATGTTCTTTCTAGAAGTAGTTGGAAATTTGGCAAAGATCTTTTGGCTTCGCATGACGCAGCAGAAGACTGTTCTTGGAGAGAGAAATTTAATTTAATTTTTTTTAGAAGTGTAGCCGAGTTTTATACTCATTTCATCAGTTGATAAGTGATCTCCCCACACGTTCTATAATATATTCTGTCAGTGGGGACCCACTAATGTAAGCGTTTGTAATGGTGTTTGAGGGGAATGTCCATGGTGCAGATAACTATTTGAAACACATCAACATTGTCACTATTTCTGTGTGTGGAGTATTCTGTAAAGGTAGATAAGTAAAAAATTATAAAATTATCCATTCATTTTATTAAAATGATTGGATAATTTTATAAGGATCCAACCCTCGCTTCAAATTTTTTTTACATCCTAAATAGTGTGTTCCATGATGTCTTATGGAAATATATTTTTAATATCAATTCTCTTTCCTATTGTTTTACTTTACCTATTGTTTAAAAGTTGATTCAGTCAGGAAAAATTTACTCGGTAAAATGGAACACGCACTATTTACTAAACAGTGAACATGGTTATCTCCACATTAGCGTATGATTTGGAGGAAAAGATGTTGTCATTCTTTGTACTCCATATCTATATATCAACACTTCCCTCCTCTTATACAGAATATCCCAGTAACATCTGGTTGGAGTTTAGTGTCTCTGGGCATACAGGTCAATGCTCCGTGGGATTGATGGATGAGAGATGTTGGCACGTGACCTCTATCAGTCACCCAGTGGACACAGGTCAGCCACAGAGGTCACCTTTATTTTGCCATCCCTCGTTCAGTCTGCTGCCAGTACAGCATGGGACTAGTGTGTACAGGCTGTATTCCTGCACTACAACGTATAGAACACATTCAGACTCTAGAGGCCCCTCTGACACAATAGGCATTTCCAGATTAAATCTGTATAATTCATAAGGTACCATTATTCCTCAGATATTCCCCCTAACTGTTTTCACGCTATCCAAGCTGCAGTCTGTGCAGAGCTGTAACTGTGTGAGGGGCTCCAGCACTATTTCATACATGGATATTCCTCCATCATGTAACTGATCACAGACATCACTAATCTTGCTGTTCCCTACAGATATGGAGTGTGGCGATGTGCCGCTACTGACACCCAGTAGTAAGGATATGATGTCCCAGGCTCTCCGTGCCACCTTCAGCGGCTTCAGCAAGGAGCAACAGCGTCTGGGCATCCCCATCGGTGAGGGTCCAAGCTACATTATTGTACTAACAGAACAAACGTAAATGATCAAAAGTGAACGCCGCATCTAGAGAGTATAGGCATCTGATTTGCTTTATATTATAGCAATAATATGTTTATTATACTGGTTTAACAAGTATTGCATGTGTAATTGCTTTGCAAAAAGTTCATTTTTTTTTTTTTTCTAAAATGTTTAAAAACCAATAAACAATGTGCAAACATCGGTTTAGATTTTTTCTCTAGTTGTGAATATGTTGAAAAAATATTTTTCAATATTTTTTTTGGTCTGTTTTAAAGTTCATGTCTCTCTCTCTTAGACCCTCGCGAATGGACGGACGCTAATGTTAGGGACTGGGTGTCCTGGGCGGTGAATGAATTCACCCTGAAGGGTGTGGACTTCCAGAAGTTCCGCATGAGTGGAGCTGCACTGTGCGCCATGGGGAAGGAGTGTTTTCTGGAACTGGCACCAGATTTTGTGGGAGACATCTTGTGGGAACACCTAGAAATCCTGCAGAAAGGTAAGGGGGACCAAGATCTCACTTCTAACCGTTAATCTATTACTGCCCCATGAACATCTGTCACTGAAGAGGAATTAACATAAAATCATCATTTACACACCATGGGGTGTCCATTTGTGGGTTGCAGCAATATTCATAAGATACAGCCTATCTGTTCACTAGCAGCCGATGCCTCAGTGAGACACGAGGCACAAACTGGCCAATTCCACGGTGTGCAGGGGGCGGGGTACATGTTAAATTTATTTGTACTGGTATTTTAACGGCCCCTTCCTAAAATTACACCCCAGTGCTGTCCTTCATCAGAGGTCTCTGATCACTACCATCCACGTTAGGGATTTCATCTTGATTTGCATTTATTCACCCACATTATTTCTTGTGTATCCCTTCAGCAAACTATGGCCTGGGAAGCTCTGGTCTAATATTACTGCTACAGACAGATATTTAGATAATCGTGCTCCACCCCAAGGCTCCTTCTAAGTGGTATCATGAGTACTGGGCGTGTAATATGTGGCAGAAGGAGAATCCTCCTCGCACCTTACACTGCAGTGATTGGCTGCTGGCTTTGTATTCTGATACATCGCAGGAACATTATATCAACGTCTATATATACTGGGGTCTGAGTCCCTCTTGCCGCTATGTTGTTTCACAGTGTATTACATGTTACTTGTGTGTAAACAACTAAACAAGGCTATTGTGTTTCTTTTTTGCTTTTATTCTGGATGCAGAAGACACAAAACTCTACCAAACTAATGACCTCACTCCAGCTTACCCTGAGTCCAGATACAACACAGACTACTTTATCAGTGAGTACATCTATGTTCCTGAATGAATGCTGCACAGATATAATACTTATTATGGGTGATCAGTACTGCTGATTGTGACCAGGGCCCTGTCTGCCTGGAGTTGGCTTTTGACGAAATTAACCGTAGTGTGTGTTAGGGAATATAGATTATAATAAGTTACAGCAGTCTCTGTGGAGCTTACAAAGAGACTACATATGACGCTTACAGAAAAGTGACTTGATATGTGCATGTGTCATGTATCGCAGGTTACGGAATAGAACACGCACAGTGTGTTCCACCCTCCGAGTTCTCGGAGCCCAGCTTTATCACAGAATCCTACCAGACCCTCCATCCAATCAGCTCAGAGGAACTCTTGTCTTTGAAATATGAGACAGAATACCCCTCACCGCTCCTGCGAGACCCCTTACAACCGGACTCTCTTCAGGGAGATTACTTCACTATCAAACAGGAGGTTGTGTCTCCGGACAACATGTGCATGGGACGGATCAGCCGAGGTAAGATACTGGGCTCCATTCACTAAAGTACTGTTTTACTGCCCAAAAAAAAAACGTACCTGGATTTGAGAGAATTGCCTAGTAAAAAAAAAAAAAAAAAAAAAAAACAACAACTTGGACTTGGCTTTATACGATGACAAAATGTTGCATTTTTGCTTTCAAATCTGCATATATTTGTCATCTGTGAGACACTGAAGGAGTGATCGTTCCTGGCTGATAAGGGCATCACCTTATTGGATGTAAGGCGGTCATGTGAATCTTAATTTCTTACATTAATAAGACTTAAAACTATTCATGATTATTTTGCCAAAATCTTGTTTGGGCACATTTTACTTTTATAAATGAACTGGTAAAATATTTGAGAGTAGAAAACTATAGAAATGACCCCGGAATTAGTTGTCAATGGACACAATCTCAGCTTTTGTAAATTCAGCCCAAAGTGTGTTCCACTTGTGCTGCGATGTCACTGGGTCCGTAGTGTGCAGAGGGTCCATTACTGACTCTCACACCCTGGACTTGTATCTAGTAATAAACTGAAGGAAAAGTTCTGAAATGGCCAATGGTGTCCGGTAACAATACTGATTCTACTAGCAGTATTTTCTCTCCTATAGTAATAAACAAGGACTGTAACGTTATAGGAACGTTGCTCGGTCTCTTGGTTGTGTTTTTTGGGACGAGGAAATAATAATTTGACTCTGTGCTGTCAACAACCCAGAAATGAGAAAAAGCTGCTACAAAGCTCTTATGTTTTTCCAAGAAATGTTGGAAATGTAAACTCTATGTAACCACTAGCACCAATTATCAGTGACCGGTCATGTGAGCAGGGTCCAGTGAGTCATACGGTAACTGTTATCTTGATATAACAAGCTTTTAGAGACATTTCTATCATTGGGTATTTATTAATGTGGGAAAGATTTGCCATACGGCCTTCTCAGCAGAGCTAAAATATAATATCCACCATAGTTTCTAATTCAACGGTCCCTTGCATGGCACTACCTATGACCTATTACTCAGTACATACTACACAAGGAGATTGAGCAATGAACGGAATTATTCTGAATACAAAACAAGTAGTATGGACTTTGGCTGTGAGCAAAATGCTGACCATTAAAACGTCTTTTCAGTAATCCATTAAAAATTTCATATTTTTTTATGATGGTAATTTTCACATAAATAGACAACAGTATCTGATAATTCTACTAGAAACAATAATACACAGGTTATATGAGACAAGATGATTACCCAGTTATTCCCAATTATGGCACAAACCCTACATCATGGAACTGTAATCTCTGTATCCTCATATATATATATTGCTGAACACTTTCTCTACTCTCCCTATACTAACCCTCAGACCCTGTTTCTGGACAGGTAAACTTGGAGGACAAGAGTCCTTTGAAAGCATTGAGAGTCACGACAGCTGTGACCGGCTCACTCAGTCATGGAGTAGCCAGTCTTCATATAACAGCTTGCAACGTGTCCCATCGTACGACAGCTTCGACTCGGAGGACTATCCCCCTGCACTGCAGAACCATAAACCCAAAGGAACCTTCAAGGACTATGTGAGAGATCGTGCTGAGCTGAACAAAGACAAGCCTGTCATCCCTGCCGCTGCACTGGCTGGCTACACAGGTACGGTTACACCTGTTCTATGGGGAGTGGGTCTATGTGGCGGGTGCACGGTCAGAGTGTGGGCGCAGTATATTGGCAGTGACACACTTTGTTCTGCACAATATTTAGAATGCATCATCCATACTTGTTAGAGCAGGAATATGAGGCCAAGTGATTCTTGTGTTCTTCACCACCCACTCTGTGTATCATCTCCACCTCTGCACTTTCTTAAATTGGGTCATGATCTTTGGCTCTGATAAGTAGAAGCTGCGACTGAGAAGGCTTCAAAAGCAGCTGTAGGTTTTCCGCTGTAAGTCCCTTTCACACCTTGTTTGTGACTAAGCTGATAGTATCACATGAAGCTCACACAAGCTATAAACCCTGCACAGCTAGAAGACGCTTTCCGTGGGAACAACAATGGAAGTAAAATAATAATTATTGGATTTAAATTGGGACCGTTAGTTCTATAAATGTTTGTCAAAACGTAACGCAGAAAAATTGCAGAAAGTTTTTTTCACTTTAGACCTTTGAAATGAAAGTCAGTTAGAATCTGAAACCCGGCGCAACATATAGACATCTGCCTGTAGGTTGGATAGTTTCAATGTATAATATGCTGGTTTGTATTATATGTTTCCCTTCACATCACAGCAGGAGAGAATATAAGGTTAGAAAACAATGATGCACGCGACTCCCCCATAGACACAGATCACATTCCACTAATGTCTCTTCACATATGGACACAAATCTTTTTCCTAAACAAACCCGACAGATACACAAACTGTACATCCGTATGCACACCAGCGAGATGTGAACATACCCTCTAAATACACAGATATGACATCTCCCTTCTGTTCTGAGCAGTGATTACAATGACCCTCAGCCCGTACATGAGAGCTCACACATGAAGGGAACGTTGGCCATCTGGGGCTCTGTTCTGCAAAAATGTGACGGTCCTTGTTTGGCCTCACACCCACACAGGGTTCCAGCTTCTAACAGTCGGCCTCCTAAATTAACCCTGTATTAGGTTTGACATCATTAAGATAACACCCCTCCTATAGTGTTACTCATACGAGATATTCCACAAATAGGGGTTGAACATCGCACTTTTCTCTTTTTGTGATGTGCAATTTGAAGAGTGTCAGTGTTTAGTCTTTGTAAACACAGAGCAGAGGTAAAAGGCGCCGATGGGTGCGGAGGGTATAAATCTGCACGTCTGGCCATTCAATATCTGCAGAAAGTATTTTTCTTGTGAGCCTGGGAACGCTCCTTCTGCTCAGTATCCCCCGGTGCTTGCGGTCACCGCACACAGCAGCTGTGGCTTGAAAACTGGAGCCAAACGTGTGCACAGGTCACCATGTGTTTCAGTCCCTTCTTAGATGAGTGGCTCAGACATTACAAATTGAGGATGTAGCGCCTCTGATCTGCCTTTGCCTCTAAAGTCCTCAATACGAGACACAAGGTAGAGCGAGAGGCAAGAGACAGGAAAGTGGATTCTACAGTCCGCACATTAACGCGGGTTGTGTTCGGGGTCAAATTAAAATGAGGCATTATGGAGCCGTGTACTAGACAGTGCCCTGAGATGGGGACAGAATAGGGTTCTGTCTTCTCACTGCCTTATTTTTAGACTCTTGGTTCCTTGCCCGTCCCTTCTCCCCAGCAACTGAATGGGGAAACATTTTTCCAAAGTGAGGGTAGCACATTCCTATCATGTGACAGACGCTGGCCGCCATGACTGGTCTTGGCCTAACACTGGCTCTATTGTGTACAGGAATAGCATGTGAGTCCCATTGACTGGGTTTAGTCTTTGAACCCTCTTCAGGTTATGGGTCATAGGGTTGCAGCGGAGGACAGAAGTGTGTTGTTGCACGGGACTTTCCAGCTTGCATGAACTGAGTTACCACCACCACACTCAGGAATCCAGTCTCATTTGAGGAGTGGTCACATGTTTAAGTAAGAAAGTACAGACACACTCAAGGCAATAGCTTTTACTAGACACATTGTTCCACCGAATGCAAATGTATTCAATCCCTTGTGGGGATGTGGCTGCGACGTCACAGTGCTTTAATGAGTAAATAACAGTAAATCTGTAACTTCAATGTATCTTGGAGGACAAGTGCTTATAGCTGTTTACATGGGTTGTGAGTCTCCCTGCCCCCAAAGTCCTCAGCTTGTGCCATTTGCCTTCCTCTTGGCTAACGTAGTTTCACAACACTGGTCTATTAGCCTATAAACTTGCATGACAACGGCCCTCGCATACAAACGCCATAGTTGCTGTGCATTTGGGAAGATTACAATTACTAATAATAAAGTGAAAGACGTACTAATTAGGGAAAGTGATTTCAGTCAAAAAAAAAGTGCTGTGATCTTGAGTAATTTTATATATATATATATATAGCCATGTCTATAATGAGGGGGACATTTAGCAGGACGTGGCATGACAGGTGGATCGGCTATATCTGTAATGTTTGCCGTCTCTGGAAACAAAACCATTTAGAATTTGCTTGAAAGATGTTTTTTGAGGTTCCTTCTTTTATATAGAGATCATATTACACAATATTACTTGATTTGTTGATGCATTAAGTAATATTGTGTGAGATTTCACGTTGCTTGCTCCACGTGGTATTTTAGTTTCGTTGCTGAAATTGTTCCATGCTCATTGCTCTGAAAATATATTCTAGTGTTAACCTTCTGACAATCTTTATCAATACAGCATTTGAGATGCCATAAGGAAAGGGCCCAAGAATCCATTATTTGTTGTTTTTGGATAATTATAATGTTCACACCATCCAGTACTTAATTAAATTTCAATGGACTATGTATAATTTCTAGAACTCAATCACAATGTTGCCCACTGTCTGGGGACCAAATTGGGTGGTGTGCCAATGTCTTATTTCAGGGGGACCATCCCCAGGCTGATCCCACCAAAATAATTTTTGTATTTGAATCCCGTATACAATAAAGGACCTTTATGTAAAGGCCGCAGTTTCCTT
This sequence comes from Mixophyes fleayi, assembly GCF_038048845.1. NCBI lineage: Eukaryota > Metazoa > Chordata > Amphibia > Anura > Limnodynastidae > Mixophyes > Mixophyes fleayi. The sequence goes on along the minus strand of NC_134412.1, from coordinate 96,584,098 downwards.
TTACTGGTAGACGGCAGAGGCTCAGCTTGAGGTTTTGCAGACAGATTTCCTGTGCTCCAGATTTCAGATATTATCACATATGAAGGCAACCGAGTATATTACCCCATTCTTCTGTTTTCTGTAGGCAGTGGACCCATCCAGCTTTGGCAATTCCTCTTAGAGCTACTAACTGACAAATCATGTCAGTCCTTCATCAGCTGGACGGGAGATGGCTGGGAGTTTAAACTGTCTGATCCAGATGAGGTAAGTGCACTATACGGAGGAGGGATTGAAGGCTGCTGCATGGGATTACATATACAAGTGTTTAACATTCACATTGTGTGACGGGGATGTTGGTGCCTGAGGAGAGCAATGATGGATCATTTACAACCTTCTCCTCCCCCTCTCCCAAAAAAAAAAAAACCCCACAACAAACAAAACCCAGAACGAGAGCCTAGCTGCAGCTGTCTTGAGTCGCAAGCGGCTCCATGTGACTACGGGAGGAAGCGTACAGTGATTGTATAAACCCTCCTGCAGCCAAACTCCAGATTGTAAGACAGTGGGGACAGGTAAACAACCCCCTGACGAGGAGGTAACAAATTTCATACTGTTTGTCCAAGTATCCAATCTCTGCCATTGTAGGCTCTGAGAGGCTCTGTGCAGTATGCCTCAAGGAACCTCATTTCTGATCTATATAGTGGTTACAGGCTCCTCTGATCTATTTGTGAATGCTACTAGTACTTTGTTATTTGATATAAACTTACATTTTAGTACACACATCATTTTGCGTATCAAATGGTCCCAGAATCATGTGACTTTTCCAGCTCAACCAACCTGGACATGAAAAATCACGCTTATATTCCCTACTGTAGGTTGCCAGGCGCTGGGGCAAGAGGAAAAACAAACCTAAAATGAACTACGAGAAGCTGAGCCGTGGCTTGCGATACTACTACGACAAGAACATCATACATAAGACCGCAGGAAAGCGCTATGTCTACCGCTTTGTATGCGATTTGCAAAGCCTCCTGGGATATGTGCCGGAAGAGCTTCACGCCATGCTGGACGTTAAACCAGACGCGGATGAATAGGGACGAGGGATTGCTGGAGCAGAGAACAAAAAAAAAAAAACCCCTATGGACCCAGCCTCATTCCTACGCGTCTAGAACTTTTTTTTTTTTATTCAAGATGGACGCAGAGAATTCTGGGAAGGGGGAGGGGGGTGAAATTAGACTGATATATGGTTATTCAAAGATTTCAGTTGGTGTTTCCTCACCATAAGGCTGAAGAGGCAGAAGAACAATATGATGGTTTATTCTAGTAACCAGATTCATTCCAAATCTTGTGCCAGTATTTCTGATGCGTCTCTCTTAATGAAAGCCATTTTCGTATGTCCTTAAATCATGTGTAGGCAGCCTTTGTCAATGGATGCAATTAATAGAAGACCGAATACATGAGGAAAGCACAGGGAAGTAGGTGTAAGGTTTCACTGGACCCAGCCTACCATCAGGTATGTTCTGTACAGTTAGCAGCTAACGGTCATAGTGCATCAGCGGAAAGGTACTGCCACACGTGGGGGATATTTAAGCCTTTTTTTTTTACATTGATCAAACTAAGTACAGCTGCAGTTTTGGAAGTTAGAAATACTTAACAAATCTCAGGACAAAAAAGTAGCGGCCAAATGCAGTCGGCTCAGTGCACCAATATTGCCGCCGTTTGTGCATAAAACGTACGATCCTACTTTTTGATACTTTATGCAATTTGCTGACCCATCAAGAATACGGTCGCGTCTATGTCCTGTTCGCCATCTTGTGTATTCCAGATTGTATTTTTATAGAGAAGAGAAGTGTGTGTATTTTATAACAAAACATGTTTTTGTAAAAGGAACTTGTACATATTTAAAAAGTGTTTTGGGTTCTGAAATGTGCCAAAGAGTTATATGTGCGATGACTGTCAGCTGTGACCATCCTGTGTGTTGGTGAGTGCACGTTATCCAACCACAGCTACATGTGTCAGTCTGGTTACCATATCATGAGGACAGGACTGCTCCGCACATTCCACACATCCTCGGGATTAACCTTTTGGAAGCTGAAAGATGCTTTTTAGCAGCAGCCAACAGGAATACTTGAGCTTGTAATTTTTGTATAGTGATTTTCTTTTTGGTTTTTAATCTATGAAAAATAAAGAATATTTAAAGCACCAGTTCCTCTGATTCTAATAAACATCCTCATCTCCCAAATATTTTCGTCTCCTTGCTACAGCTTTTCATTATCATACTTTTAAATTTTTTTAGTTGATTGGCGGTACCGCAATTTTCAGGATGAGTAAACTGGTGCTTTAAACGGGAACAGAAGCGTAAGGCTGCACTGGATGTGATCTATTGCCTGACATGCCAGGGAGGGGGTACAGTCCATTCCCTGCTGATCTGAGCAGATACAGCAGCTCAGGGTGAGAGGGCAGCGTTCTGTCTGTGCACCATTAAATCTTTGATTTGTATGTAACTACATACAAATCAAAGCAGAGAGGGAGCGATGTGTGTAACTGGCTGCAGCTGTCTCTGAGAGACCTATTCCATAGATATCTGAATGGATTATTATAGAAAGAGATACTGGAAATGTTTCCTGTTCTTAGCCAGATTAGTGTGTTCTTTCCAGTTCACTGGAGTAAAATCAGGGGTCAGTGTCATGCATTATTTTTTATTCCGCACCACTGCATTATAAGTTTTTTTTTAAATCTGCAGAGAACTATGGCTAAATACAGTTTTACCACTGAAAGTCTAAATCTTTCTGTATAAAAATGCTATTGGCTTTATGGTAACTGTAGTGACAGATTATCATTGCTGGAATTCCATAAAAATATTTGTTACATACATATCTCTGTCTATGCAAAAATGAAATGGCCCCTTGTGTGTATGTGTATACACCTTCCTCAAGTACTATTGTGTTGCTACTCCTGGTATAAGGGCAGCTTGGCTGGTGTTACGTCCTAGCAGTGTCAGACTATTGTCTTATTAGATCACCCTTTTCCTGTTTGTTCCCAACAAAAATTGTGGTAATAATTACACATGAAAACCTCTGGTATTATTATCATCATCATCTATAAAAGTTCAGTGAATAATGGGATTATTTCTGGGTGTTCATTTTCTGATGGACTATAGGAAATGACATAGATGCTGGAGCAGCTATGGTACTGTGAGAGGTCAGTGTTACACGGGTCATTTATATAAGAATTAATTATATAATTAATTATTAATTTTATATATATATATAAAAATTAGTTTCTGGGAATGTATCACAACACAACCAGCACGCTGATAATTCTGTACACGTTACATTAATTACATCAGGCACAACTGTAAATATTACGTGACACAAAGGGCAGATTAAATCAAGAATACGGGATGTGGTATGTTATGATTGGTGAATGCTCAGTGTTGTCATGTAAATGGGAATGCAATAAGAGGGCTATAGTTGGAAAACCCCTTTAATTTTTTCCCCCATTTTGGCCCAACCAAGAAATAAACTGATTTATAAGGTGACATGCACCAAACTAACACCTCCCGGTCAGTGACTAGAGCAGCCAAGACATCCACGGTGCTGTGTCTGGGAGGCGGGTGTATCAGACTGGGGCAACTGATTGGACAGGAGAGATGCAGGCAGTCCAATTACAGCACTGCAAGTGCCTACCTATTACCACAATCTGCTGTAGTGAAACTGATATTCTTGACTGAGGGGTAGGGGGGCATTTACTGAGGAGCGGAAGTTATCCCAAACCCCAAAAAAACACTATGGACTATCCCAGAATTAACATTTTCCTTACTAGATTTCTTCTGAGTGACTCAAATGCAGCAATAATCCAATGTAGAATGTATGAGCCAGTGAGCATGACCAAGTGACACTCGCAGATAGGAGTGAGATCACTAACGCAACACTATGCAAGTATCCTGCTGGTAAATACTGGCGGCTCAACAGTGTGTGGACAGTGTACACTGCTGGTCATCAGGATCAATAGTCTGTGATGGAAGTAACCCTCAGTAAATAATGTGGATACAATTTTCAGCAGTATTTATCCTTTGGTATACTCGTTTTGTGTTCTGTTCTGCTCAATTGGAATTAGCTGTATTAGTAATTGGGTATTGTGGAAACTATGGACAAAGAGTTTACAAAACTATAGTTATATTAATGCATTCATACGGAGATCGTCTATACGTTTTTATGCATCAGTTGAGCTGGTTTTATGTTTTGTTTTGTTTTTTTAATGGTCATACATTTTATTTTTCCCTAATTTATGAGAAATTAGAAGTAATTGACAAAATGTAGCTGACTTTTGTAGCATTTCATTATGTACTGTTGTTTTTTTAATGACAATCATTGCGGTAGAAAAGGGGGTGGCTGCTAGTGCGTTGCTGCTTGGTGGACCAGACCCCCAAATCTATAAAATGGTGTTTTATTTCCCTGTAGTTTTTACTGATGCAGGAACATCAATTCTGGTAAATATTTTTATACATATGTATATGTGAATATATATATTCTGCAGTTTCATTAAAGTGTTTTAAAAACTTTTTAATTAAATGAAGCATTTATACAAAAGACTTGGTTTTCTATTTTGTTTTAACCTGTGTGCATTATATATAATATTTGGATTAATCTAACGTACCATATACTGTCCTGGAGTTTCTCAGTAGATTAGTTTATGCAAAGAGTAGACAGTGCTCTTAAGTGTCCACAAACTACAACTCTGCATGCTGTGATATAGCTGGTGGACGTGCGGACCAACAGATACAGGCTCCAATATTATACACAGAAATATTTACATGCCCAGCACCAAGCGCGTTGTTTCCAGTAAATAAATGTATCTTAACAGGACCATACATGGGGAGGCTGATAATTTAGCACTTTAGGGTCATTGTCCGCATGCTACATAATTGTTTTCTGAGTCACTGTCAGTTGATGTTTCCATAAAGTTTTGCTGCTGCATCCCAAACTCTATGGAAGTTTCATATTCTACTGACCAGGACACAACTTCACAGCACTATAGAAAGCGGACACTCTGCCCCCATAAACAACATCTGCCAGACTCAAACATTTGGAAGCACTTTCAAGGAACACTTTGCTCCAGGGCAGGTAAATAGAGCTTTCTAAATCGATGGAGGCCACAATGCCGCATATTACAGAGCCTCTCCTGGATTTCTGGCAACACGCACATTTACATCATTATTCTCCCACCAATGTGTGACAACTCTGTTCACGCAATTATACAATCAATGATCATGTCCACCAATGTGCACATGCTCATTGATTGTATAGAGTGTAATAGAATTGTACAGACATAGGACACTACACTCCAGCCATTAATGCTTCCCCAAACTTCATTCTTGAAGCTCATTTAAATTGTGTAAGAGAAAACGAGGTTTCATGTAGTAACAAATCTGTGCTTGGCCCGCATAAAGCAAATGATGCTACAATTCATTCATCTTCCCATAAAGAGGAGCTACATTTTGCACCACTCTAGATGCAGCCATACTAAACCATCTGAGAACACACACACACAATGTGGGACTCCAGTTTTATAGCTGCATAGAATGATCCACATGTATAATCAGGGTACTGTAGCTTTTATATTTGCACTTTTTCCTAAAAATAGTTAGTCTGTGGTGGTGAAAGTTGTGAGGTCATGTAATGGTGGGAAAAGGTCTGATGATTTATTTTAAGTTCAGACTTTGCCGTGTAAAGCTGCAATTTCTATAAGGGGGTGTAGACGTATGTATGCCTATATATATATATATATATATATATATATGAAGATAGAAATTTGTATCAACATCTCAGTGCTGTATTAATATGGTAAAATATCAGTGACTTCTAGGGGGTATATTATATTTTGACACAGATTGTTCTATAGCTTTTAGATACAAGTACTTGAACAATGTTTCCGAACCCAAAATGGGTGTTCTTATTTGCTAATCTAAAAGATACTCATTCATGCTACCAACTTACTAAGAGCCAGTCAGGCAGTAGGTGGATTTACAGAAAGCTTCATAGCTACTCAGCAGATAGTTCAGTTACGTTCCTTCACAATTCTAATGGAGGAACTGTTAGCAATGTATTGTCCATTGTGTAAGAATATTGGGGTAGGAATGTCAGTGGACCTTGTAATGTTGTGTTTAATAGTTGTTAGAAAGGTGCTAATGAGGTGTGACTTTGTCTCATCTCCCGGGTTTGTTCTCATTCTCCTGTTTTCACCCTAGTCCATATTGTACTGTATTTATTGTTCTCAGCTTCCTTTGTAGGCTTTTTTTTTATTTTTTCCACTTGTATTTCTTTATTTATTCTATTTTTATATTTATTTTCTCCATTCTTTATTTTTCGCTCTATTTTTATTGCATTTACTGTATTTATTTCTCTTTGCATTTCTTAATCTATTCCAACAGCATGTTATTTCTCCCTTGGTACTCCTCTGCTCTCCGTCTATTGGCCTTTTTTGTCTCTTTGTTCCCTGTTCACGCCTCTGTCTCATTTAACACGGCTTGCCTTGCCTAACCTCTCTGCCACACCTCTCCCCACCGTCATTGTCGGTTATTACTTTATTTAACTCACTTATCTCAATTCCTCTTGTCTACCTTCTGACTACCCCTGTCCTCCTCTCCCGCCCCTCTGCTTCAGACGATTCTTTGGTCCCCCTACTTCTTCCACTCCTCCCCCACCCCTCCTTCAGCTCACCATGCCTCCCTGTTCACTTGCCATACCCATACTCTCACCTCGCCCAACTTCACGCTCCTGTCCCCGCACTCCCCTGCGCACCGCTAACCTTGCCAACCTTATCTCCATCTCCCCTCTCCCCTCCCTCCCTTTCTCCTGTGCCCTCTGGAATGCTAGATCCGTCCGCAACAAACTCCCCTCTATCCATGACCTCTTCTTATCTAACTCTCTTAACCTTCTTGCCATTACCGAAACCTGGCTCACCGATTCCGACACTGCCTCCCCTGCCGCTCTCTCCTATGGCGGCCTCTCCTTCACCCACTCCGCCAGACCTGGAGACCGCCCAGGTGGAGAAGTGGGCATCCTCCACCTGTACTTTCAGACTCATTCCTCCTGAACTCTCCCTCTCCTTCTCCTCTTTTGAAGTCCACTCTATCCGTCTCTTCTACCCCATCCATCTCTGCGTCTGTCATATACCGTCCCCCTGGGCCCTCCTCCCTTTTCCTTGACAACTTTGCTGCCTGGCTCCCACACCACCTCTCCTCTGACATCCCCTCCATTATCCTTGGCGACTTCAATATCCCTATTGACAACCCCACCGACCCTGCTTCTGTCAAACTCCTTGCCCTTTCTTCCTCCCTTGGCCTCTCCCAATGGACCTCCTCTTCTACCCACTGCCTTGTTTTCTCCCACCGTTTCAGTCCGACTTCTCTATCTCCCCCTTTCCACTCTCGGACCACTATCTCTCTCATTCTCTCTCTCCTTTACTCCTGCACCCCTCCCTCCACCCAAATCTACCCGGTCCAGGCGTGATCTTGACACCCTTGATCCTGCTATTGTATCCTCTTCTCTCGAAACTCTCCTCTCTCCCCTTTCCCCTTTCCACCCTGTCCTGCCCTAATCAGGCGGCCTTCCTCTATAACCAAACCCTCTCCTCCGCCCTTGATGCGGTCGCCCCTGCCCAGCCCATCCACCTTCGCTGCTCCAATCCCCAACCCTGCCACTCCAAACTTACCTGTTTCCTCCAAAAATGCTCTCGTACTGCCGAATGCCACTGGAGAAAATCTCGCTCCCTGGCTGATTTCCTCCACTTCAAGTTTATCCTCTCCTCCTACAGCTCTGCCCTCTTGCTCGCTAAGCAATCCTTCTTTAAATCCCTCATCTCCTCACAGTCCTCCAACCCCCGCCGCCTCTTCGCTACCTTTAACACTCTCCTGTCTTCCCCACCTCCCCGCAGCCACCAACTCCTTCTCTCCTTCCGCCCCACCTTGGGTGAGGAAGTCCACTCTCTCATTTCTTCTTACCCCCTTCTAGCTGCCCCCAGGATCCCATCCCTTCTCACCTTCTTTGTTCCCTTTCCACCTCCACCTGCTCCCACCTTGCTCACCTCTTTAATCTGTCCCTCTCCACCGGCATCTTCCCCTCCGCCTTTAAACATGCTCTCGTCTCACCCATTCTCAAGAAATCCAATCTTGACCCCACCTCACTCTCTAATTACCGGCCCATTTCCCTTCTCCCATTTGCGTCCAAAATACTTGAGACTTGTCTGTAACTGTCTCTCCACCTTTCTTTCTGTACACTCCCTCCTTGACCCCAATCAGGCTTCCGCCCCCTCCATTCCACTGAAACTGGCCTGGCTCAAGTTACGAATGATCTCGTCTTGGCTAAAGCCATGGGCCACTACTCCCTCCTGATTGTCCTCGACCTCTCAGTGGCCCTTGACACCATTGACCACCCCCTCCTGCTTCACACCCTTCAGTCCATTCGCCTCTCTGGTACCGCCCTCTCCTGGTTCACCTCTTACCTTGCTGACTGTTCCTTCTCTGTTTCCACCTCTGATTCTCTCTCCCCTTCTTCCTCCCTTCCAGTCGGGGTCCCTCAGGGCTCTGTCCTTGGACCCTACTATTCTCACTATACACCTCTTCTCTGAGTGCACTAATCGGCTACTTCGGCCTCAAGTACCACCTTTATGCTGATGACACTCAACTCTACCTTTCCTCTCCTGATCTCTCTCCCTCCCTTCTTTCCAGGGTATCCGCATGCCTTTCTGCCATCTCCTCCTGGATGTCCTCTAGATTTCTTAAACTCAATCTTGCTAAAACGGAACTCATTGTCTTTCCTCCCTCTCGTACCTCCTTCCCCTCTGACCTCTCCATCACTGTTGACAACTGATCTATCTCCCCTGTTCCCCAACTCCGCTGCCTAGGTGTCATCCTCGACTCCTCTCTCTCCTTTGCCCCTCACATTCACTCTTGCGCCAAATCCTGCTGTTTCCAGCTTCGCAACATTGCCCGCATTTGGCCCTTCCTCTCCCAGGATGCCACCCAATCTTTCGTCCACTCTCAGATTATCTCCCGCTTGGACTACTGCAACCTTCTCCTTATTGGCCTCGCTCCCCTTAGATCTGTACTTAACGCCGCTGCTTGGCTTATTTTCCTCTCGCTGTTCTACCTCTGTATCCCCACTCTACCAAGCCCTTCACTGGCTCCCCTTCCCCTACAAATCCTTTTCAAGCTCCTCACTCTGACTTACAAGGCCCTCGCCAACTCCACTGCTCCCTACATCTCTAACCTTATGTCTATTCACACCCCCTACTGCTCACTGTGATTGTCCAACGATCGTTCCCCTCTGATTACCTCCTCTCATGCATGTATCCAAGACTTCTCCCGTGCCGCTCCCCTCCATTGGAACAAGCTCCCCTGCTCCATCAGAACTTCCCCTAATCTGTCCTCTTTCAAACGAACATTAAAAACCCACCTTTTCATTAAAGCCTTCCAGTCTCATGTCTAAACTCCCACCGGTCAGTTACCTCTCTTTCTCATCCCTTCTTCCCCTTCCTCCGTCTCATCCATGTGTCTGTCTGTCTTCCCCTCCCTTTAGATTGTTTGCTCCTTTGAGCAGGGCTCTCCTACCTTCTGTTTCCATCACTTTTAACTGCGCTCTCCAGCTACTCTGCTCACCTCCTCTCGGTCCCTCTGCCCTCTGTCTCCTCTCGCTTCTCTCCGCTCCCCTCAGTGACTCTCAACCTGTCACCCGTGCCCACCCTCTTGGGCCATAGTTACCTGCCTGTACTCACTTTTCCCCTCCCTCCCTCTCTTTCATGCTGTGCCTGAGCCCCCAGAGTTACAGTGCTTACTGTTACTTGTACTGTGCCATTGTTTGTCCTTGTACGGCGCTACGGATACTTTGTGGCACCCTATAAATAAAAATTAATAATAGTAATAAAATAATGTTCCAAAACAGTCAGATGAATGAGTTAAAATTTGTTGGAGTTGGAGAATGGTGAGAATTAGTGTTAACCAGTCACGGATTGGCTGTTCTGCAGTTTATACTGTCCCTGTACTCTTTAAGTTCATATAACCATTATACATTTTTATAACCAAAATCACATTTAGGATAGATAAGTTGCACATTAAAGCTTAATGTTAATTTGTACAAGATACAATGTACCATCAACACTAATATATGTACAAACCTACCAAATGGGAAAAAAAAAACATATCAATGTAATGAATTGAACTGTCAGATGGAAATGAGGTGTTGTTGTTAAATATATATATATATATAAATTTTATTTATTACACACATACATGGCTTAGTACCCACCCTATCACATACTAGACCTATGATTTATGTATACATACAAGCTACATGTGGCACATTAGGCCTATGCCTAAAGTCTTGGAGTATCAGCCATGTGTGATTGGGTTCTTGATACCTTGTGTGAATCTGCCAAGGCAGCTTCAGGGTAAACAGTTGCAACATGTGGTTTCAATTTCATAGTTGACTCCCCTCTGTCCCTCTGCTAGATGTTCCCTTTCATGCCCTGAACTGTTCACTTGTACTCAGTGTAAGGCCAAGCAGACTGGAAGTATCTCTTTGTATATCTCCTCTGTTCCTGTGTTTCAGCCTCAGTCAGTGCCTAGAAATGCAGCCACTATGAGTCACTGTCCTGTACTACTTGAATATGGTTTTCCAGTGGCAGGAAAAGTGCAGGATTCAGCAAATCCTGACACAGCAGCTTGTCAGCAATCATGCAATGTGCCGTACTCACCCCGATGTCACAACTGCACCACTGGTCACATACTGGCAGAGCTGTGCTCACTTCTGAGAAGAGACCCTGACTTCTCATCAGTAGTCAGATTTATCCCTAAAACATCTGTTTTGCAGTAACCACCACATGTCATCCTCTGGTTGTCCATCAAGGTGTCATAAATGAAGGGATTCCTCCTTTTATTGGCTCCAGAATAATGGATGGGTGTCCAGCAATGAAAAACTTGCAAATAAAATAGTGAAATGTAACATTATTTCCAAGCTGCCAACAAAAAGGGGCTGGCCCAGTATACCTGTGTGGCAGATATGACCATATAATGAAGAGAGATGTTATGTTATGCAATTAAGGGTCTGTACACATGTACCCTTTACATGCTTCTTTCTCTGGTGCCTACATGGTTGGGGGTCCAGTCTATGATATTACATCACAGGCAGCAATCAGTGTGGCAGTTGATTTGTGTTTGATTCTGATGCAGGGTACTAGTTGAGTGGGACTTGTATGTTCCACTCACCTTTTTTCCAATCATCCTGAAATAATAATCTGTGAAAATGAGTGTTTATTGTAAAAATCTAATCAATTTCTAAGCTAAAAGAAAGCAAAAATTAAAGCGATATCATTTTTTAACACGTACTCACAAAATGTAACACGTACTCACAAAATGTAACACGTACTCACAAAATGTAACACGTACTCACAAAATGTAACACGTACTCACAAAATGTAACACGTACTCACAAAATGTAACACGTACTCACAAAATGTAACACGTACTCACAAAATGTAACACGTACTCACAAAATGTAACACGTACTCACAAAATGTAACACGTACTCACACACACACACACACACACACACACACACACACACACACGGGTTAGCAGCATTAACAAAATGCACTCAGTGGTTTCTTCTGCATCTTTACATCAGGGGTAACAACAACTAGATTCAGGTGGTACTGCCCCTTTACCATTACTGGCTACCTGATCAAATAAATCTGCTTTCATTTTATGCCAATAACTAGTCAATCTTTTTGGTCTTAAAAGGTAACATATTATTAATTCACATGAAGCCTCAGGTGACATTTGATCTCAGTTTGTGCTGTAGTTGGAGATGGCCCCTGCTCCACCCAGTTCCAGCAGATACCAATTTGCCTGTAGAATGTCACCACTTCTCATTTCTACCTTATGTGAAAGTCTCACTTCTCCTTTCTACTCTCACTGGCTGCATATTGGAGTTTGTTTATTACTGGATCAAATATAAAACATACAACTTCACCTTACATTATACCAACAGAATCATTCATTGGTTGTCTCTATCAAAACAGTGTTACACCCAAAATAAACTACTTTATCCTCATATAAATCATTGTAGTAAATATTAACTATATTTGATTCACTATTAGAAAAATAGTCCCAATTAGTATCATCCTATATTGCTTTCAGAAGAAGTAATGATCCACAGGTGGACCTGGCTGTTTATTTAGTGCATACAAAAAAAAAAATTATGCATTAAATGCTATTGCCAAAACATACCATAGAAAATAGATCTACTTATGCATTTAAAGTCAGTAACACACACAAAAAAAAAAAAAAAAACATAAATGTACATTTCTTAAAAATCAGTTAATATTGTAGATGGTTTAATGACAACTTAGATTTTCAGCTCATCCTACAAACAAATGAGTGGTGCCTGCAGGTGCTCATCCCACATCGTTCATCTCTCTGCAGAATGTTTACTTAGCTGTATAATTCGTGATAGAAGTCCATAGCTTTGTATGTAGGGCTAGAGATGTCAGGATGTAAAGAAAGTTATGTAATATTATTGCTCATCCACCACATGACGAGGAAACATCTGCAATCCTTCTGATCCAGATCCAAATGACTGTCAGAGTATGAACCAGCTCAGACTGCAAAAACAAGCCTATAACAACCCCCCAGCAACAACCAGACACGCCATGCGCAGGATGAAATGCATCGCAGTAGAGAAGGTCTTTCCCATTGTCTGTAACGCAAATGGTTCTACCAACTCTCCCAAATTACAAAAGGCTGATAAGTGATAAATGTAACTGAATAACTGATACGTACAGGGAGACAGTCAACTCCTTTCCTCTCTGACTGGAAATCATACAAGACCACGCATCTTATCAGCATAACAGAGTGGTGTCAGACTGTTTGTCACCCAGTCTTTTAGATAGAAAGACTCCTATCTCCTGAAACTTCCAAAAGTCACCATAGAACTGTGCACCACAAAACAATAAGAATTGATTTTTTATTTTATTGAATTCAACTGATGACGAAAATGATGACATGGCCAAAATCTTAACTGGAACACTACAAAAAAACACCTAATTCATTCTAACATAAGAATCTTTGAGTACCTACATAAAGTGTAAAATCCACGTAGACAAGCCACATAAGCCTAAGCACTTGCTCTTCTCCACTTTAGAACCTTCACCAACAGCAAATCCAGAGTTAAACTTCAAAATAGCTTTAAAACAATCCATCAAAATACATATTCAGCATAAGTCTACATCCATACCAATAGATATGATCCGTCATAGTTACAATAATTTCACACCCACTACCCACACTCCTTCCCGCTCCCTTCTCTACGTCAACTGCCGCCTCACTATCACATCGATTTCCTGCCACTCCCATCTCCAGGACATTGCCCAGGCTGCTCATCACCAGTGCAATCAACTCCCACACCCAGTTTATCCTCTACTCATCAAAACTTCAATCATTCCCTTAAAACTCTTTTATGGTCCGGAATTGAACTCACGACCCCAGTGCTGTGAGGCAGAAGTGCTAACCACTAGGCCACTGTGCTGCCCGTGCCCCTAACTCCTTTGCCTCGCCTATCACCTCCACTGCCCCACTCAGTACCACCATATTTGTGTTGCCCTCTGCTCTTACATATTCAAGGGAAGAGTCCTCCGTCTACTATCTCATTACCCTCTGTACCTCTAGGCCCGTTTCCTTGCGCTCAGGCCTACCTCACGTTGGTCATTACCATCACTCTCCTGTAAATAACTTCATCTGCATCACCAAGTTCTCTATGTATAGTTTGTGAAAGAGTAGATTTCTGGCCTTCTCATTATATAATACATAAAAAGCAAAAAAATGTGTTCTAGATTCTTGCTGTATGTATTGTATACTACTGTAAATGTCATGTACGGCACTGCGCACTATTTGTCATGTACCATTGTCTTTTGTGAGATGTAGAGTTCTCTCGAATTATTATCTTTTATAAGGTGCCACAACCTTTCAACTATTATCTCTCCAGCAAGAACGCATCCTACACAGTCGGATTATTTGTTACTTGATGTGATTGTATCAATGATTGATCCACTGAACAATAGTGTATTACCAAATAAAATTCTTGCTGCCATCATTTAAAATGTCACAGAAGCTTCTGCATACATGAACAACCTCCCTAATCACTTGTATCTTATATAATATCCATAACCTGTGGCTCATCATCCTAGTCTGCTGTTCATGAGCAGGACGCAGATCATTTCCTTCATATTCCCAGTCTAACATGTAAATTGATAATACAATTCTTCAGTCCACAGCCAACCACTTGAGAAAATCAACTCATATGGAAAACAAGGAAGCACTAGGAGAAAAATAACAAATTGCATTATGTTGTGATATTATTTCAACCAGAGAAAACTAAAACAAATAAACTTTTAAAATTGTAGGATCATAATCTGAATCCACGATTCTCAGATTTTTATAACTAGTCATTGCCCTAAATTATTTGGGTTACAAGTTAACAATCTATCATTTGTTTGTTTAGCATTATTTTTTATTGCCAAATTATTAGTTGGACACCATTAGTCATATATGGACAATATTATGGTATGTCGAAATAGTGTGTTTAATAACAAGATCCATCAATACTCAATGACTGTGAAATGGAGACTCACTGATCCAAAACTGATATCCACCTTTCAACCACCTCACATAAGAGAAGTTATACAGACATGCCAGTCTATGCTAATATCAGCATTCTGAAAATTAGTTGACAACAAAGCAAACATGACTGTGTGGCTACAGGCAATATTTCATAACATCTTAAAACCTCCTAGATCTATAAAGATCATATCGTTGAATCTAAGAGCATTATACTATATTCAACATATCACCATCTTAGATCATGATATATTTGTCTCATTTAAATGTTTCCTTCATGTGATTTGGTGAAGGATTGATCAATCAATCAAAGAATCACACAAGAAAAAGATCCAAACATCATTATTAATTACTTGCCTAAATTCACAATTATCTTATTAATCCACCAAGCAGACCTATAATCTCTGGCATCAAGTTAGATACTGACTGTTTTTCATGTAGCACACAAATATCAACTTTAAATTTCAGTGTACAAATAAGCTATCCAGTATGTGTGCGCTATCCAGTATGTGTGCGCTATCCAGTATGTGTGCGCTATCCAGTATGTGTGCGCTATCCAGTATGTGTGCGCTATCCAGTATGTGTGCGCTACATGAACAAACAGTCAGTATTTAACTTATGTGCAAAACAGAAAACTAATTTGCATCCCTTGCCATCACCTTGTCACAGGGTTTGGCAGACTTGGCTCTGCAGACAGCCGTGACCTGTTGTCACCAGCTGCACAGTATCGGAGGCTGGATTTACACACAATAACAGGAAGCAGAGACGGGATAGAAAATGGCTTCCTACAGGTCTGACCTCTGGCCTAGCAAGGGCATTGCTGGAAAGGAAGAGAGGGCGTCCATCATTCATAGACTGGGATGACCCAGCACGGGGCAGACTCACGTCAGTCAGACTTCCATACAACATTTCCGCTTATATCACTGACTTTACTGTACAATGTCACTGGCCTGTCCAACATATCACGCAATGTTCTATATCACCCTGTGGATATAGGACAAGTCCAGCAGAATTCTGAACTGCAAAAAACAGGAGGAAGAGGGAGGAGAGATATTTTTCCTGGATCCGCAATAAGATTTCTGCACAATTGTCTTCAAATTATTGGCTGATTTTCTTTTAACCTTGATTTCTGTACCATTAATTAGATTGCAAGTTCTTTGGTAAAGAATTCACAGAAGCACGTTGTGTTTCTATGGCCAAAAAAAGGTCTTAAAAATGATAAACTTGCTTTCAAAATTCACAAAAGAATCAAAATTACTTTACTGTATGATTCTATTTCTAAAAGATGACGACTGACGTAGAATCTTCATGAATCTGCCGTCAGAATATTTGGACAGTAAAATTCTAATGTCATAAAAATCCAGGATTATGGACTCCAATTTGTAAAGCTTAATTTATCACCTTAAAACAAACCTTTCAAAAAGATAAGCTTCAGGTCTACTTAAGGCAGTAAGCATACAGTCGTGAATTACAGTTTAAAACAAAAAACATTTGATTTGTATAAAATGGTGAAAACAAAAAAAAAGATAATTTTTGCACAAAATAGAGATGACATAGCTCTGTATAAAACATTAATACCATGAGCAGCAGCGCTACCAGTCATACTAGGTAGGCCGAGCCTCATGAAATTCCCTACAGTTAGTATAAAGGGCCTTCCGACCTGAAACTCAGCAGTAAGACGTTCTAGAGATGACTGCTGTGAGGCACTGAACAGAAGCAGCTTATTACCATCTACTACATATGCTGTCTGATCATTTCAGGAACACTTAGCAGAAAACCATTCACTGCATTGTTTGCTCCACAGTTATTCACACACCGTCAACAGGAAGTGGAGGAAACCAAAAGTCAGGATTGAGCGGTCCAGGTCTGGTCATCCCTCTTCCAGCAGGAAACAGGCTGAAGTTACTTCTTCAGGACTCACAATAACACAGAGGAAACAGGTCAAGGCCACAGAACAATGGCTGAATAATGCAGGGCAAGTGAGGACGTGTGTGTGTCAGAGTAACACAATGTGCTCTGCTCCGTCAACTACTCCATTGGCATCTGCTGACCAGAACAATGTAATGTGCAAGCTGGCTTCAGAGCAGTAATATAAATCTATGATCTCTAGCGCCACAAGGGGGTTTCATCAAATACTCATTTCATTATATGGACAGAAAGTCTCACACATTTAAGAATATCAAAATTAGTAATGTCATAAACTGTCACTCTACGGTTGTACTACGCTTCCAATTATCTCCAGCGAGTTATGAATGATGGGGATGGTAGTCCAGCCGCAGCGCAGGCTGAACACCTGCACAGACAACGGTGAAAATGGTAGACACTGATTTAAATCAAATATTTGTACTTTTACAGGTAATGATTTCACTTCTGCAATATATGTAAATGAGTGAGTGGGTGCAGCCGCCGGTTCCTACAACAGGGATTATTTTTACATTCTTAGAAACATTGTCAGAAAATAGGCCGAGCAGCACAAACATTTCCAAAAAATTTAGGATCATTTGTACTTTGTAACACGAGTAGGGTAATCACAAGAATCTCTTGTCCGGAGTAAGGCCAAGTACACACTGAGAGAACACATCGGTTGGAACAAATCTTCAAACAATGGTACCTACAACTGAAGGTCCGATCAGTCTGATGAATCGTGTCAGTGTGTACACATGAATCATCTTCAGATCTGTGCTCTTCATCTTATCCGGAGAATGACAGCACAATATTCATTCACTACTGTCACATTGTCACACTGATTAAAACTGCCTTGTTACAGCTATACATATGTCCTAATGAATTTCGTTAGCGTCTGTGACTCTGAAACTAACTATTCTGTCTCGGAATAATTCATTTGTTCGTTCTTTCTACAGCACTCTACATTTATTCACCAGGACATTCATCCCTAACATCGGCTGAAAAGAGCCCGACTCTGTAACCTCTATGGAGATCGTGAACACGAGTGCATACACACTGCATGATCATTAGGTGATTGATCGGAAAATAGCGAAAGGTACGACCAACCAAATGAGGTGATGATCATCCATTTGGGCAGACTTTTCACCATCGTGTCACTACACACACGGACCCGACTTTTGACCGAGCGGTCGTATGTCGGCTGGTTGAGCCGATTATTGGACAAAAACCCTGTAGTATGTACCCAGCTTTAGTAAGTAGAAGTTGGAGGAAGATAGTGACTGCGCCCATTTGTCTGGTGTTCTACATTGACACCCCTGGTAATTCCTGCTGAACATGCACTGCTGACATTTATGTGCCATACGGCATCGAGGGAGGAAAGCCCCATTGGGGTCAGTATAATGACACGTCAGATTATCCAATAGGCTGATCAGGCTACAGCCTGGGGCGCGAGGCTTATGGGGCCATAAAACTGACAAGCAGAGGTATAAACTGCAAGTAATATTTAAAAATGAGAATAGTTGTTCTCCATAGTAACAAGATAACATGAAAGAGACATGTACTGAGGTTTTATGATGGTAAGGTAAAGGCTGAAGACATGGAGTCATCCTTGAGGATAAGCGAGTAAGAGACAAGGATGGCAACATGCGCAGGAACATCAGCCCCTCAGCAGTGCTCGTTCTGCTACACATTTCTGATCTGAATGAAAACAATATGAGGGTCAAAGATTGCTGTGACCCTTTTAAAAAGCCAAGTGGAGCGGAGTTTTGAAATCAGAGACATCGACATTGGTGGTGGCGGGGTCGGATGGAGGCAGTAGGATTTTAAATTAAGGACAACTTAGGCGTGGAAGACAAGGGGTGCTATGAGCGTATTAGCCTAGGGCAGCCTGAACCCTTAATTAGGCCCTGTCCCCAACCCAGTAATAGATACTGTGCAAATTGGAATATTGAAATTCACATATATGAAAAAAAAAAACATCTTGTACGTATACTCTTAAAATATACTTTGTACAAGTTACAACGCCACAATGTCATTTATTTATAAAAAAAAAAAAAATTGTGTACAGTGCTTTTCAATAAGCATCATTCCTACAATATAATAAAATAGAGAGAAGGTAAGTGGTCCCTGAAGAATGTATTATGCAGCTTCTATAATCTATACATTAGACAAATGAAAGGGAGTAAGAAGCACAAAATGATAACAAAAGAAGTATACTTCAAGGCACAAACACGGCCTATACTGAAACCATTCATTGCAGATATAACAACATTCTGTACTTCTTACTCCTTTTTTTTAAAATATAATACAATATATAAAGCCCTGTGGTATAAGCTAGTGCTATAAAATACTAATAATAATAATAATTATTCTTTTTCACATTAATATAATGGCTTAAAAATATTTTAAGTGGCAACTTTCTAGGTATTGGAAAAATACAACTCTGTAAAGTTATTCAGGTCCCTGCAAACTCGATCAGCCACCACAGCCACAGGCAGGGAGCAGATGAAAGCTCTGCAATATACTCACCGCTGTACAGTCAGAGTGAAAACAGAAAACTCAACCTCCTTAATATAGCTCCTCTTACGGTTTACCCAAGTTGAAGTCTCAAACAACAAGATATAACTGTGCCCCCGCGTGAAACAGGGAAACCCCCCCCCCCATACAATGAATGGCAGTTGTCAGTAAGACAGTTCATACTATATTAATTGGTGGAAAAAAGACCATTCATGGTTGTTCACTTAGTTCTGCAGAAACTGGATTATCACCAGCATTAGGTTTGCATCACAAAATATAAATAAAGGTTGTTTTCTTTTCCAATTATTACTGTTTTGCACCTAAATTGGTCTGATGAGCAGGACCACCACAAATGTATAACCAGGGCCGGTATAGTGCATGCGGGTCCCGTAGCACAATCTGGGCAGGGACCTGGCTCTGCTCTTCTGAGAACAGAGCGGGTCTTGGTGGGGGGACCTCTGTAGTTCAACCACTGCTTCCAACTTTGTAAGCCCCTGAATTGGAACAGACGGTGAAAGTATCCTCAAGTGGCCAGCACCAATTGTGTGATGAAATGATTTGCTACATCGCGGAACATTCCAGCCCAGGCAGGTTGATCCCCAATCTTTAGCATTATAATCTCCCTAAGTGAAGCAGGGATCTGGAAAAGGCCAGCTCTCAGAAGCCGCAAAGTGAATCTACCCTGAGTAAATCTGAATACATGGTACCCCAATGTAACTGCATTAAAATACCACCCACAGTCTTTGGAGACAGAGACCAAAGCCAACAAGCGGGTGAAGTATTGACGAGGGAAGGACCACAGCAGGCAGGAGACATGGGGGGCTCAGAGTCGTGTCACTAAACAGGGGGGACATGGGAGTGCCCAGCTCCACTGATATTTGGAGACCAGAGTCTATAAATGTCTTTATTGCCCATATCCACCAGCTAGGACCGCCTACTGTAATCACCAGGCCGCTAGAGAGTTTTTACGTGCAGACAAAATAGCTGTAACAGCTTTGATGGTACTTTTATTTTTTTGGGGGGGGGAAAGGGAGGGTTCAGGGTAAGTCTCAGGATTGGAGGATTTAAAATGCTGTCTCTAAACCTAGCGGAGGCTGTTTTGGAAAGTGGTTCAAGTAGTCTGACGTCATTCCCTAGCCGAGCTTTGAGTAGGACTATTGCCCCAGTCCGAGTTGTAGTAGCCTTGATCTTGTCTAGCAGTTGACAGAAGGGAAACTGAGCCAAGGCTTGAAAGTAGCAACACCAAGAGTGATATATAGGTTAAGCTTTGGGTGGGAAACTAGTGAGAGCCATGCTGAGCTGCAGACACATCTGTGCATGGTGCAACCGACACTGCACCAAGCCCGAGTCAACTTGTTGAGTAAGACTGTGGAGAGAGAGTGACCATAATAGAGAGAGGGCATCTCTAGCATTGTGACATAACCAGTGACGTGTACTTCTGTGTCAGCAGACTGGCTTGTATAAGGCTCCTTCTTCCCCTTTGCACTCACAAAAGCAGAAGATAAAGACAGACTGAGCTGACCTGGAGACACCCAGAACAAGAGGTCGGTGTACATACATCACACAACTGTTAGAAAAGCGCTACACTACTAAGCCATGATCTGATGAGGAACAGCCAAGTTACCATCAACATTTTACCAATGAGACTTATAACTTCCCATTACAACCCAATGGAATTTCATCCAGGGTTTGCTTTAAGGTCGGTGTTGACAGTATGTATTCCCCACATTCTATTAGTCTGTGTCAAATCACCCAGCACAAACACAGGGATAATAGATGGAATAAGGATTGTCAAAGATTATACACTTGACCGATATAAACTCCAATATATAATAAGTCTGTTCATTCAGATTCCACAAAACAGCAGTCACAACTCAGTTTGCTTTCTCAGCTAAGGAAAGAATTCCGTCACCGGCCATCCATGGACCAAACCGCTTTCTGGGCCTATCTATGTAATGGAAAAAAGGCTTCATGGAAACCAAGCTCATGCCTGCGAGCCAGTGGGAGCACAAGGCAAACAGTCCAGCCATTCCCAGAGGTGTAGTAACTGGTGCCAAGGGGAAGAATTTGTGAGGAACAAAATGTATTTGTGCGAAAACTTAGCTCTGGCTCCTTGTAAAATGGAAGCATGTAACATGTCCCACGTCTGTTTATATCTGTCAGGAGAGACCTGCACCTCTCCAAACAGAAAGCCAGATGCAAGACCTTGTTTCACAGACGGTATGACACATTTACACGAACTGACACACTTATACACAAGCAGAGTGTGCTAGCCGGTTTATCTTCTAGTGATCTGTGCAGTGACTGGAGCTTAAACTAAACAAATTAACCCTGTCTTGTCAGTTTCCCAGCAGTGCCTGGTGCAGTAACCTCGGAGAGCATTCTGTACTAATAAGAATCTTCTCATGGATTTATAGCAAAAAAAAAACAGGCCTGTCACGTGATCCACATGGGCAACACAGTAGCACAGTGGTTAGCACTTCTACTTTCTAGGGTCATGAGTTTGAATCCCAGCAAGGGCACTATCTGTGTGGAATTTGTATGTTCTCCCCTTGTTTCCGTGGGTTTCATCCGGGTGCTCCGGTTTCCTCTCACACTCCAAACACATACACATTAGGGTTAATTTTTTCTGTGATAAGACAGTTGACCTACTAGTGTTTGTGACAGATAATGTAGATTGTAAGCTCCAAAGGCGCAGGGATTGATGTGAACAACAAATATTCTCTCTGTACAGCTCCGCATAACTGGGGGGACTATATAAATAAATAATAATAATAATAATCCTCTAGCATTTTATTATTTCTTTAATAGTATATAGTATTATTTATTCAGTCAGGAGAGCATTTCGTTCAGCGTCTCAGGCTCTCTCCTGGTAGTGAACATAGAGCAGATTCGTGCGGTCGGATTAGAGCATTCGCTCTCGAGTCAGCTTCCTCTACAAGAGGATAATGCATTGAACAAAGCGCTTGCGCTCAAGCTTTGGAGGAAACTTGTCCCTCCCATTTACATCACCTGATTGCTGGACATAGCAGTCCGCCTACGATGGTTTAATCCAGTAACGATGTATGAATATCGCATCCAATCATAATAAACCTCCCACTCGGGTTAGTGAATGGCGGGAGCTATCCACCATCAGTCATCTGGGGGTCTACAATAAATAGTGGTCACTAGTATGTATTATGTTCTGTTTATCTGTCAGTAGAATGCTCTCTGGATTGTATAGATGTCACCAAGATGCTCTATTTTGCAGAAACCACTGGAATTCTCTCTGTATTGTATTATAGGAAATTAGTGACCCATATACAATCAAAGCACTCTAGATTGCTCTGTGTATTGTATTGCCTGTCACTAGAATTATATCTGAATTGTATACAGGTAGGTTTAATATTCTGCATTGTATAGAGGTCACTAGAATGTTCTCTGCATTGTATAGAGGTCACTAGAATGCTTTCTGCATTGTAGAGGTCACTAGAATGCTCTGTGTAAATTGCCCTTTAGAACAGACTACACAGAATACAGTCACATGTGGATGGATAGCATTTGATTGAAATCTAAGAATAATTGTCAATATAATAATGTCTGTAGCACCACATCCACATTTACGAGTATGCTCATGTCACTATGCTCGACATGAACAGTGGGTGGAGCTATGGAGCAATACAGGATGGAGGGGCCCACAGCCAAACACTTTGACCCCAGAGATTGTAGCAGACCCCCACCACCCCCCTTTATTCTTGTAGTAATATAGTTATTGCTGTGAAATATAACTGTATGGTAAGCCATTTCCCTAGTAGCAGCCAGTGTGTAGGACTGGTGCATTTCTTCTTATAAATATGGTTTTTAAACAATGTTATTAGCCACATATTCTACTACTATATGCTAAACAAGGTGATGCTCAGTGGAAATTAGGTTTAAAGGCGAAGCCCCCATTTTGTGGGAAATGTTACCAATTTCTGAGTGCAGTATATTTCTACACCACAAATAATACAGGCCTCGTTGGCTGAGACATTTTAATAGATCACTAACATCAGACACTGCAACATGTAGTGCAATAAACAGTGGAAGCGCAGGCGAGACATGGATCAGGCCCCACACAAAAAAGGTAAAGGGGGTCAGAGGATTATTTTTTTAAAAAAATGGAAAAACAAAAACACGGTCTCTGGTCACACGGTCTCTGCCTCTCCCATCCCAGGTCTGTTCCAATCTCACAAAATAAGTAAGACTTTTTAGGGGCATATTAAATTCTCGGTGGAAACGCCGAAGATCCCGCGGTCCGCGCACTATTACTGTTATTACGGTAATAATGCGCAGAAAAACAGTTAATACAGTAATTTTCTCGCTCGATTTCAGCTCACGGAGCTGCGAGCTGAAATCCAGCTTACTATTACCGTATTAACGGTAATAGTTTTAACGCCGCGGGACTTTTGGAGAATTAAATACGCCCCTTAAGATAATATTTTTAACGCTCTATTAACCATTATACTCTTTCAATGCTGACATCCTACACTAAGGTATACAGCCCTGGAGTTATTACAGTATATAAAAATATTCTGCCTGGCGATCCCCAATCACAAATCCCTCCCGCAGCCTCCCCCCTCTCTCCCCAGCCACCCACTGGTAATTAGAGACAATGATCACATTCCTACAGTCTCTGCAATAAGTGAAAAACATTTGTATCTATAGATTGAAGTGCACAGTCTGCGGTTTCCAAATAACAGGTGCAAGAAATGACAAACACCCAGATGCCGGGGCTGGAGGGCTGTGAGCAACCAGAGTACCCTGCCCTAAATACTGAGCAGTAAGTAACAACTGAAGGTGCATTGTGTCACTTCTTATGTCAACTGTACGCCCTGGTTTCCTACTTATCTTCACCCATTTTCTTACATCTTGGAATCGTAAGGGATTTATTCTGTAACTCTTATTACTGATCAACACAAAATACTCTGACATCAAATCAAACAAACATGGGAAGTTTATTTTTATGAATTATTACAAATCTAAACAACAACAACTAACCGTTTGAGTATTCACGTCCTTTGCCAAGATATGCCTTATAATACTGTGGAACAGTTGATTCCAGACAGTTAATTATGCGACTCTGAAGACCACAATATAAAATCGGAACATGACCTAATAATAGGCCTTCAGCCGGATCCTTTTATATGATGATGGAACTCCTTGGTGAGTTCTAATATCCATATAATTTACAGTATGCATTATAACATACCATTATATTCTGGTATCCAGGACTCTGTTACTCTGCAGTACATTACTGGGGCACCAACATAAGAAGAATTACTGGAAAGAGCCTGACACAGATTTATCTGAGCTCAGGTCTATCAGGTCACACACGCCGATTGCACAATCTCTCAATACGAGTCTCCATAATAACCGTTCTATCTACAAAGAGCGGAGTCCAGTATGTGGTCGCTGACCTGCACACAGACGCACCATTTGTAAATTCAGGGCAGGAGATTAGTGTGTGATTGAAGTTAATTCTCTCACTGACACACTTTGTATATATCTGAGGAACACGAAAGTGTACCAGAAATGGTTTTACATAGTAAATTGCTGTGTGCAGACCCATTCTTTCTGACCTGCAAACAGTTTTTAATATGAACACCAGAGTCAAAACCTTGTACAAAACTAAACTTTTTACTTAAAGACAATATTGATTAGCTGCAACATGTAGTGCAATAATGTGACGGCATGACGTGAGGTAAAGCACCCAGTAGTACTTCTGTATGTAATATTAATGTAATCATGTGACAGCATGACGTGAGGTAAAGCACCCAGTAGCCAGTCTGTATGTAATATTAATGTAATCATGTGACGGCATGACGTGAGGTAAAGCACCCAGTAGCCAGTCTGTATGTAATATTAATGTAATCATGTGACGGCATGACGTGAGGTAAAGCACCCAGTAGTACTTCTGTATGTAATATTAATGTAATCATGTGACAGCATGACGTGAGGTAAAGCACCCAGTAGCCAGTCTGTATGTAATATTAATGTAATCATGTGACGGCATGACGTGAGGTAAAGCACCCAGTAGTACTTCTGTATGTAATATTAATGTAATCATGTGACAGCATGACGTGAGGTAAAAATGCCCAGTAGCCAGTCTGTATGTAATATTAATGTAATCATGTGACAGCATGACGTGAGGTAAAGCACCCAGTAGTACTTCTGTATGTAATATTAATGTAATCATGTGACAGCATGACGTGAGGTAAAGCACCCAGTAGCCAGTCTGTATGTAATATTAATGTAATCATGTGATGGCATGACGTGAGGTAAAGCACCCAGTAGTACTTCTGTATGTAATATTAATGTAATCATGTGACGGTGTAGTAAAACACCAGTAGACAGTCTGATTCCACATCATACTGTCCACTGACGATATATGAGGGTACACCAGGGGTAGATTCCCCAGGTGGTGGCGTAGTATTGTCAGATCTCTGTCAGCAGCATGGCACAAGCTCCAGTTATTGACAAGGTCACAACCTCTGCTGTTTATGACCCCTCCAGGGAGCCATGAGGTTTGGAAGCTGGATGTGTAATGTAACACTTAAAATAACACACAAGAGACACACAAGGGTGGGATCCTCCTGGAACAAGATCCCAATCTTAGATAAGCAAAGAGAAACAAATGGAGCGACATAATTAACTCACCGCAATGTGCATCCTGTGGGTAAGAGTCCATTCATCTGCAAACGTCACTACATAAATTATCACTATTATGAAGTACTAGCAAAAATAAATACTAGCAAAAATAAACAGATCGCCCAAATAAAAAAGCAAAATCACATAATCGCTACATCCAGCAGCAAATAATATCACATGGGTCATGTGTTCGATCCCAACCAGGTCCCAATCTGTGTGGCGTTCTTATGTCCTCCCGTGTTTCTTCCAGGTGCTCCAAAAATATATTGCTAGGTTAACTGGCTTCTGACAAAATTAACCCTAGTGTGTGCGCTGGGGAATATAGATTGTAAGCTCCACTGGGGCTGGGACAGATGTGAGCAAGTAAATACTCTCTGTAAACCTCTATGTAATATGTCAGCACAATATAAACAGCTGTTAATAAAGGTTTTATAGTCTTTCACTTCTTATTTTATCTAACAATTAAAAGTTCTCGTAATACCTCATATCTCACTCAGAAGTTTACTCCAGAATAAATCCCAGGACAGTCACTACTCACCGGTATCAACACAACCTCCTTCCTATTCTGCTTTCTCTTGGAAGCCATTGAGATGCCCCACAAGTGTCAGTGTGTATGGTCCCTTAATATCAGAGTCCTGTACAGTCTAAGAAGAGGGAAACGTTTGTGCTGGGTAGTCGTATTTAATAGATGGTGCAAAGAAATAATTACTTATAAAGAATAAAACAAGAGATCTCGCAGTCGATGTAATGGCAAAAATAAGAACCAGCATTTGGGACCAGAGCAGGCGAGACTAAGACACCATTATATAAAACATGGCTTCTAGAGGTATAAACAATGTAATTTCATGTCTGTATTCAACCCTCTGTCCAGTCACTCAGTATCACCAAGCTCCAGCATGTGGTTTGTACTTTAAATAGCTGCTGGGTCCTTCCATTGCCCCCTTAATACTGCAACTGTGAATGTCGCCATGTTAAGTGAGGAGCATTAGACTGACTGCATTTTATGGTGTCGCGCTTCATACCACTGGTGTCGGAAATATTGTATATCAGTTTCTAGGTAAAAGTCTGCAATTCCAGAAAGTCAGAATTATAGCGATCACCACATTACGGTCACTATAACTCGTCGGAAAGGTGCTCATCGGAATGATGTACCCCACCCGAAGAAATCAGACAGAGAATAGGGAGATGTACAAGGGCCAGCAAATCCCTGAATTAGAGGGGGCCTGATGGGAGACGGCTGTGTCATGACAGAGAAACTGATTAAACCAGTGGTTTATACAGCATTATCTTCATATCTAGGTGTGTTTTCTGCAAATCCTGTTACACACGGTCTAACTGTGTGATTTAGGTGGAGCCCGTTTCCTGCACACAGACCGGGCCAGTGCAGTACAGATGATTTTTTCTTTTTTCCAAACAACTACACTGCTGTCCAATTATAATGTACACTTGAGGAATAAGGGTTTTATAAATTAGCTTGTATACAAATAATAATATTAGCAACAGGGAACCCAATAAAAACAAAAACTAACAGAATATAATGTAATACACCCACGACACATAACATCTGCCATGTAAACACGTATTCCAACCAGTGAGTCACGTAACAGTATATAGTCCCGTGGATTATATCCGTTATATATAAATGAAGTATTGCAGTGTGTGTGCTCAGTATAAGCTGGAGGTAACACCGAGACTTATAGTTACACATCAGATGGAGAGTTTCAGGTTGCCTAGATCTGCTGTAGACAGTGAATGCAACAATTCCAGAGTTGTCAACATTCTAAAAAAAATGTGTTACATTATACTGCTGATATAGTGCAACCACTGTAAGTAGCCTGAATGAGTGTCTGGAGCACAACTATTCTCATGTCATTCATTTTTACATGCTCTGCAAGGATTTTTAATACTCCTCTTCAATGACTACCAATTTAACATTTATTGTGCCATTGGTCAATATTGAAAAATAGGGACATGCCCAGCTACTGTCCATGTAAATTAGGGACAGTTGGCACCTATTGAAATTCATTTTCTTTTGTACTACTGCTGTACTGGAATAATGCAGAAAAGCTTTTGTATCCTCTCTATCCAGTTACATAGCACAACCTGTGGTCCCTCTTTCTGTCACCCAGTCCCTACATTTACAAACAAGCAGACCATGTGCGAGGACACGAGTGTCTGGGCACCACATATAAAGTTACATCTAACACTAAAAAAAAAAGGTGATACAAATGTTTATTAGTGATATAGCAGTATATCTATTGCAAATAAATTGCATTCAATCAAATAAAAGAAAATGTATTATATTTGTATAAAGTATTTAATGTCTCCACACAGACGTGTGAGATTTCAGAACCTACACGTTGCCATGTTTGGTGGGAGGAAGATCCCTCAGAGCAGCACAATTGTGGCGTTTTCACTGTACGCCCTGGATACAATGCACAGAGGCACTCCTTCATGTGGCTTGCTCTTTGCTGTCAGCCGTGTACCTGTACAAAGCCACTTCCTGCCCATCAGTGCAGGCACGCTGATCACTACTGCATCGCTACAAACATGCAACACAGAAAACGGTCATGAAAAGTAAAGCAGAATACAGTGCTTATTAAGCAGATATTACAGAGATCCCCAACATCTAACAATCAGTAAACAAGTCGGCCAACGCCATGGAATCCTGTTACATTGAATCAGTCCGGTCTTATATCCATCAATGCTATATTTCCCTACTTAAGGTTAGTGGTTTACACACTGCTGCTATGGTCCCAAATTTCACTTAAGCTCCTGAATTATTGAAGGTTTATAGGCAATATATTCAGACTGTGGCATTGAGGGAATCTGCTACAAGTGATGGAGGATTTAACTACTCCAGAAGCATGAGATAGCTCCTCCCCCTTCCTCACACTGGGTGGGCCAATGTCCCAATGTCCTTTGTAAGACCCAGTAGGACCAGTATGGAGGAGAATACTAAGAAGAAGGAGTGCAGCATGTTGGCTCACTCTGCTGGTGTAGCACTGTGTATATTGTGTACGGCCCCTTCACTCCTATTCTTGTTTTGCGTATTGGTGTTCCAATACTTGGGTCTACTAAAGCTTCTGTACATCCGTCTCCAGAGAATTGACTCGATCCCGGCCCTTACAGCCAATAATAATCCGTGATGAACTTTACAGAACACATGACGCATAACTCCCAACAGTATGCGGGCAACGGCTAGACATTCATTAGGTCAACAATTCAAATGTCCACAGTATTGTTAGGTTGATGCTAGGTCATCAGTTTGAATGTAGACAGTATTAAATGGATAGTGTTTGGGACATTATTGTCAACCTAATAATACTGTCTACATTTCAAGTGATTGATCCAACAATACTCTATGTCATTAGTGTAGACTTTCCAACTAGGTCTATATTATAATATTGATCAAGTAACCGTCGAACATATGTATGAAACCCCTTTCCCAAAAATTTAAGTTCTGTTTTCAGGACAGGAAGTGCACATCGCCGCCCCTGTGAGAAGGGTGTGGTCATGTCACACAAAGGGTGTGGCTCCAGGGACGTGCCTGGGACTTCTGGAGCACGATGCCACCTTAACGCTCCTTCCCACCCGCTGCCGGCAGTCAGGACAGAAGTACTGGCATTCAGGATGGCGGGACTGTATAGATTCTGGGCATCTGTCCAGACAATTGGGAGGTATGCATTATGTATTATCTTTCCTGCGTACATTTATATTGAACTTCTCTACAATAAATACAATAGAATTTCTAAACCACCAGGAAGCTGAGCTAATACCAGCCGTGGAGGTCAGAGGAGCATCTGTAGACTCACAGATCTTTCATACATATTTTAATCGTGGCGTAGTCAGACGTAAAACTGGGCCGATGCTACAACTATACCACAAGGACAAGCTCTGGAGGACCAACCATTATCCAGGGGAGATATACTGCCTAGCAAGGTGACAAGCAACTCAGTCTAGATGAACTGTGCGGTCTACCATCTTAATCATGACTACTCAACTTAGTAAATTATCATTCTTGGGGGGCATTTTTATAAAGCTTTAATTTTAACTAATTATCCCCAGGGAGCAGGACAAGACGGTTAATTATATCCAATATACATAATAGGAAGACTTGTACCCCTCCCCCCAATATCTGCCTCCGATGTCCTCCTCAACTTGCTTCTCGCTCGGGCACCAGGAACATCTCTCAAAAACCTTTTCATTAATTAATTAAATCAAGTAACTGAGGTTGGTAAAAAAGCGTGAGGTATTTGAATTGTCATGTTGTAGGATGCATATGCGATGTATAAATTAGTCAGTGAACCCGTATACGATAGATATTTGTGTATACTGGAATAAGGAACACTATACATTTTAATAGGAAGAAGGGCTTTGACTGATGGCGAAGACACTAGAACATTCTGTAAGTGGCCAAAAGACGGCCTCCTCTAGCAAAATATAAGGAGATGTGGCCGAAATGTCACCGCACTATGTACAGTGCATTTTCTTTTTTCATGTGCCAG
Organism: Mixophyes fleayi; assembly: GCF_038048845.1. Lineage (NCBI taxonomy): Eukaryota > Metazoa > Chordata > Amphibia > Anura > Limnodynastidae > Mixophyes > Mixophyes fleayi. The sequence goes on along the minus strand of NC_134412.1, from coordinate 96,553,855 downwards.
GTTCCCCTATCCCCAGGACCTGACCAGTGTTGGTGACCAGAGATCCCTCTGTCAATGTAGCAGTAAACACCTGAATTGAGCATAGCCCTCACTTCCGCCAGTTTGCGTAGCGTATCTTCCAAGGAATGGCTCCGCACATGTCCAGAAAGTTGGTGCACATGTATGTTCCTATGCAACTGTGTGTGATTCTGGCACTTACACCCACCGGCACCTGGAGAGGTTGGACGGGGGAGTGCACAACACATATTTGGCTCATGCAGACCTCTAGATACATCTGTCAGGAGGCACATGTTTGCACCCGACATAGGGCAGATGCAAATAGGCGCTGCTGATTACTTGCCGTAAACCAGACGCATATGCAGCAGATGCGGAGGACGACGCATCTCAAGACACATATGGCTCAGTATGTGGGAAGAAATATGTTAGTTTTTCATGCATTTTTGAGAGTACTCCCATTTTCCATGCAACTTTGCATCAGCCTATTTGAGCACTCTTCAGTGATTAAGTGGTTGATAACCAGATCAAACAGTCCCCAACCAACTCAGGGGTTTGTAATCCCGTCAAGGTACCTTCTATTAACCCCCTTCCCCGGGCTTCATCTTGCTGGCCTTCCCTGCTTTGTGGCTCCAGAATGTACATTAGTGATTCCATTAATGTATAAAGGAACATTAAGTTTGTTGGGGACGTGTGGAAGTGTACTTGTAGACAAAGCCATTATTATTATTATTAATAATAATCTTCTAACCTGTCTACATGAGAGCATCTCGCACAGCGAGTCAAACATGTAACGGCCGTTTGTATGCCACGCACGGTATTAGGTTCCATGATTGTATGAAAAGGCCTGGGAGCCCAGTGATGAAAATTATGAATGATCTCCCCCCCCACCCCCCTTGTTCTCTCCCACCAAGCAGCTGTTTCCCATTACATAAAGCAGAGCCAGCGAATAACCCTGGCAGGTAAAGATGATAAGAGCCAGATAGACCAATCTGGGTGCCTGTAAAGAGTTTCCGAGGCCATTATCACTCCTACGCACCTTCTTTCCTCTCCCTCCTTCAACTTCAAACTAGCTCCAGCTAAAAAGAGTTTCCTAGGGAGGCAAATGTGAGATCATTAACCCATTTACCGAAATGACTGCCATGTGCACGGGATCTTTTCACATGCCCTGGGAACGCTGTTCTAGGTTATAGGCCCCTATAATCATTTTCGCCAACAAACTTCATTGTCTAAACAATAAATGTACTACGACCGTGCAACTGTAAATGTGTACAACATAAGCCAGTGCAGCGTACAACACCCACACGGTTAATGTTCAGGGTGAGAGACCGAGGCTGTGGGTTTGCAGGAGATCACACACAGGTCAGGGGAACAGACGGTGAGAAACTCACACTATGTTTACACTGGTATTATGAATCCAGCCACAACGTCTTAGTGCTGGAAAGCAGGCCCTTAGCCTGGTTAGTGTGTGATTCCCAGCCATACAACCGAGCTGGTATAATCATTCCTCGAGAACACAGCTGGAGGTATCTCTGTCTCAAGACGCATCAAGAAAATAACCATAACACTTATATAGAGTCCCCTAATCAGTCTGCGAGCTAAGGGAGGAATCTGAAAATGCTTATACAAAACTCTATGATTGAGAAACTATGTCATATTTTATTAAAAGTCTTCACTTAGCAAAGTAAAAACATCTCTGTCCTTAAAGTGTTTTTTCCCCATACTCTCAAGAAAATACATTGTTTTCTATTCCCTGTAGACAGGATCATTTCCTACTTTTTAATGTAAAGCGCTGATTCATTCTGCGAAGAAATGTGTAACAGAAACGACTACATGGCGAGTATGCCATAAAGGTGATGTGTCAGTGTGTACGGAGCTGAATCATGCCCACTGTATAATAATGGATGAGAAATGGTCACACGGACTACAAAGCAGGATTATAGATGAATAAAGCCGATATTTCCAATTCTCCTCTTTTATGGAATATCCCCTGTTGTGTACTTTAGAAATACAAGTGAAGAGTGGAGCCTGGTGCCTCTATACGATGCTTTGGGTAATATAATCCTTTATGTCACTTGGTTTTGCAAACACCTCTTGTTCTACAATACATACACTGCACCGTCTGATTATACCCGTGTCCTGACCGTCCCACACTGTACCTGTACTACATACACTGCACCGTCTGATTATACCTGTGTCCTGACCGTCCCACACTGTACCTGTACTACATACACTGCACCGTCTGATTATACCTGTGTCCTGACCGTCCCACACTGTACCTGTACTACATACACTGTATCGGCTGATTATACCTGTGTCCTGACCGTCCCACACTGTACCTGTACTACATACACTGTATCGTCTGATTATACCTGTGTCCTGACCGTCCCACACTGTACCTGTACTACATACACTGCACCGTCTGATTATACCTGTGTCCTGACCGTCCCACACTGTACCTGTACTACATACACTGCACCGTCTGATTATACCTGTGTCCTGACCGTCCCACACTGTACCTGTACTACATACACTGCACCGTCTGATTATACCCGTGTCCTGACCGTCCCACACTGTACCTGTACTACATACACTGCACCGTCTGATTATACCTGTGTCCTGACCGTCCCACACTGTACCTGTACTACATACACTGCACCGTCTGATTATACCCGTGTCCTGACCGTCCCACACTGAACCTGTACTACATACACTGCACCGTCTGATTATACCTGTGTCCTGACCGTCCCACACTGAACCTGTACTACATACACTGCACCGTCTGATTATACCTGTGTCCTGACCGTCCCACACTGTATCTGGTCTTTGTGTAGAGAATGATTTTTGGATAGGGGTTTGTGGCTGTACATAAATGAACAAAGACAATCTTCAACCTTTCTGCACTGTGTATGTAGTGGTTTTAATACAGAAATAACACAGGTCATGTGAACTGGCGCTCTGAGTGCAGCTGGACACTTCTGTTTCTGCTCCCAGCTGTGGGTGGCCAGTGACTTATAAATAAAATATAACAGGGCTGTATGACCCCAAACTGCTTCTACATCCAGTGTCGGCCAAGAAAAACAGGGCGCAGAAGGGTGGCCAACCTCACATTACATGCTGCGATAGGTTTTAGTGTGGGAATGGGCCAGTGTGTCCTGTGCTAGAGAAGGGGGATGGGGTATAACTAATAAGGATGATCAGAATGCAAAGGGTTCCTATACAATATAAATATGAAGCCTCCATCAATAACCACTTGGCTTCCCAGTACCTTAATCCAAATAATAAGGGAGCGGGTGAGAAGTGAGGTCTTACAAGATATTGGGCCTGGCTTTCAGACACTGATACAAGTAAAACAACAAGAAGCTCAATATAAATTGCCCCATACGGCGAGGCCGCGCAAACGTAACTGATGTACAGCAAGTGTGTGTACGCATAAGTGCGTCACGCCCCCTGGAGATGAGGCATATTCTGTTTACACGTCATCTACAGACATGCAGAATCAGCAGTGTGGGAATGACAGGCTTGCACACATGCTCTGTAGAAATTCCCTGGCTGCCACTCATACCGTGGGTGGCACCAGGGATGTCACAGGAGCTTAATAAACTAAACATGTCAACATGTAGGACATGAGGACATTGTCCTAAATATGTAAACTTCAGTTATCAGCAATGTGGAGGTTAGTTAATAAACTTACAATGCTGCAGTGAAATGGCCGAGTGAGACTGGACAATCCATTTTATCTTCGCACTTAATATATGAAAATTTAAAATGTAAGATTTTGGCACGTCCGGTTTAATTCATAAAAACAGACTGCAAGGACAAAGTCATCACCACTATTTAATCAGCACCTTTCTCTTATCAGAGAAAGGCTGCTGTACTTCAGGGTAAGAAGAATACAATTATCTTGCCCAGTCTTCTTCATCCTACATATTTTGTAAAGCGTGTATCATTTGTCAGTCTAATTGGTGCCGATACAGAGCCAAAAACATATTACACAAGATAACCAGCCAGCGTTCTTTATCTGCTGCTCTGTGATGTCTAAGCCAAAATGGCTAAATAGAACTTTAGGATATTTAAGAGTAGTACACTGAAAAACACAGTTTGCTTAACATTCCGAGTTACAGTATCACAGACAAAACCAACATGGGTTACCATGGCGATCTCAGCACCACGTGTCCAAGATAGCTCCTCAAAAACCCTCATTCCTATCCTTATGTAGTCTGATAGAATCACAGCAAAAAGGTTCTTTCAACTAGAAAAGTTACCAGGCTGCTACCGGTTCATGCAGCACTATTTACCAAGACTACAACCGGTTCATGCAGCATTATTTACCAGGACTACAACCGGTTCATGCAGCATTATTTACCAGGACTACAACCGGTTCATGCAGCATTATTTACCAGGACTACAACCGGTTCATGCAGCATTATTTACCAGGACTACAACTGGTTCATGCAGCATTATTTACCAGGACTACAACCAGTTCATGCAGCATTTACCAGGACTACAACCGGTTCATGCAGCATTATTTATTGTGGCTACAATCTGCTCATGCAGCCCAAACTCCTGTGATATGAACATGACTTGTTCACTGCACCGAACAATCATTTTTGTTTTAGGTTTTATTTCCAACACTAAGCGCTACAGGATCCTCCCTCTTGCTGCTTTATCTTCATTATACCTTCTATATATGTACTGATGCAGATTATACTGCTCTATTCTTATTTGTTTAAACTTTCTTTCTTGAGTTTTCCAACAATACATTCACATGAAAGACAAACTTACATTATAATGTACATTATGGTATTAGTATGCAATGAATGACAAACAAAATGCTCTTATATAATATAAACAAGTCTGATACATAAAGTAAAGGGATAAAGGAGTAAAAATGAAACAAGGAAACTGGGAGAAATGAGGAGCTGGAGGATATTTGGGAAGGGAAAGGGGGGGGGGGTGTTGAGAGGAGAAATGGAGTGGGATGAAGAGACATGTAACTGAGCTGGCGGATTGGCTTAGCAGAGTTGGATCCTAAACTTTCTCAGATAGAGGCACTCTTAGGTTCTCCATAATTTTTTCGAGGCACCCCCGAGCAATAATAATAACCAAGTAGTTCCCTGCCTTGCTTATCACCTGCCCTGCCCGCGGCACCCCTTTGAGATCGCTGCAGCACACAATTTGGGATCCACTGGCTTAGCCAGCCTTGATGAGATCCTAAATTTAGGCCTATAAACACAATAACGGATAACTATTCCCAAAAAACACAGACAAGATTAGATCTTATTTTAGCTTTATCGCTCATTGGTCTGGTTAAGTCTGCCACCTGAGTCTCCCTGCATTGATGCCCACTGGCATCCACTATCGGTGGCCTCAGCGACTTATACAGTTCTTCTGTATAAGTTGTCCATCTAAACTAAGTGTTTAGGACATTTTCATAGTTATCACAAGTCACTGACATAACATCTTCCACATCCATTTAAAAGTCCAACCTGAAGAACCGGGCCAACACTGTTGGAGAACAGGACGATCTCCATCAAATGGAATCACTACATTGACAGCGTTATTAAGACAAGAGTTTTTTGTTGTTAAAAATTGTTAACGTGGATACATTTAAGAGCCAAGACTCCGATTCTCTGGGCACATCTCCCCAGTATCTCCCTGAAGACTCAAATCACTTTATCCCAGTAGGGTCTAATTTTCGGATACTCCCACCAGATATTGTGCGCTATTCTTAAGACAAAAAGTCAACATAATTGTGTACAGTGCTCACAGGACCCTGGACTTTAAGGAGGAGGATGGGTGTGCAGGATGAACCCGGTACGATGCACATTATGCAAAATAATCCGGACTGTGTCATCAACTGACAAGTGTTGTGTGAGAACTTAGGCACAGACTGTGTGCTTTACTATATTCTATGCAGATTGTATATATCGGCAATTTCTACCACAAACTACAGTCAATGTTCCAATGAAACACTGATATTTATCTGTGAGTGACTGGCTGTATAATACTCTATTCCTAAACGCTCGCTGTTGAGATTGTCCAGGTAGAACTCTGTTACATCGGATCAGAAGTCTTGACAGGAGCAATGACTGTCTGACAAGAGACAGACGTCCAATCGGGGTGGGGTGGGGGTATCTGTAAAACAATCCGCCAAACCCCTGAGCCAGTGGAAAATTCAGCAGCATAGAATCACTTCCCACTCTCTGTATAGTTATGGACACATGACTCCCAAATAACCAGAGCTGGTAGGTGCCACTGAACTGTCTGACAGTAAGCGGCTAAAGTCTGAACTTCAGCTGATCCACAGTGTGAGCCATGGTGGCCTGTCAGGACTCACCCAGTTATCTGGCCTGTAACCATGAACCCAACCTTAATCTCCAACTTACTGGTTGTAGAGTTCTGTTTTTCTAGTGAAATAGACCTAACATTTTTCTTGTGTCCAACAGAAGAAACTTTTTTTGTTTTTTCCAGTTATGGCATCTAACTAACGCCATTAATTAACAGATGTAAACGTCTCAGGGAATCAACAAATGTTCAATCACTGATGGACAGCGGATTCACATTGTATTATCATGGGAAGAAGTGAGGATGTCACAGTCACGGGCCATAAATCAACCAGTAGATTACCACTGTGTAGACAGCATGGTACAAGGTCAGCATACTGGGATGTGCATATTAAATTAGGGTAATTCAATTTATACAGTCAGGTATTTAATATCATTTCAAATCAAAATAATAATAGGCTATAACTCTATAGAAATATATTCTTGTGATACTATTGCTGGTTCAGTGTTCTACTGCTGTATGAGATGCTAAAAAACAAACAAACAAACAAACAAACAAACAAACAACAGTGTCACCTAGTGTACACAATGTATAATGCAGGTAAGACTAGCAGTGATTGTACTGCCAGCTTACTGGACATCATCTGATCATTTCTCATAAAGGGTGCTCCAACCTACATTTATTATGATGGTCTAGCATGAAACATGTACACTGCAATCCAAGCTGGGGCAGTTTGTAACCTTCCCTCAAGATTGCACAAGATAGCCCAATTAGGATTCACCCAAGTAATTAGCCCAGGGCTCTATCACAGCCGTATAGATGTGTGTTTTTAACAGTTTGCATACGGATAGGAAACAGGATTCAGAAAAAGGCTCACCGCTCTTTATATTGACGAGTTTAGGAAAAAACACATCTAAAATATACTTAAGCCTACACATTAAGTGAATTCATAACAAAAAAAGGTTTTTGTACAAGTCCACATGTTGGACCCAAGTGTCTGAGGGGTGTGTCAGTTGTCATGTATCTTGTAGTCTGGAAAGAAAAAGCTGCATGGAAGTGTATGTACTCCGTATTCAGAGTTATTCTTACATTCCACTCCGAAGCAGGCCCTGATAGAGTATTCATTTAGTATGCACACTGAGAATCCCCATTTAAGGTGTACACAAAGCGTGCACATTTACAGCATATACAAAGTGTACATGTGCACTGTCTGTATTTACACAAATAGGACCCTATTCATTAAGGAACGTAAGGCAAAAAAAAATAAGTACGTTTTCTATTGGACAAGGCATGTTATACTGCAAGGAGTGCAGATTAGTTTGTTATTTTGCACACAAGATAAATATTGGCTGCTTGATAGCTTTATTTGTAAACTGAAATTTAAAGTTGATCTAGGACATGCCCTACCCCAACTATAAACCTGCCACAACATTTTACATATACCGACCACTCCAATGCAACATGGTTTTGCACAGATGCAAAGTTACTCATTTTTTTGCTTTACTTTCCTTAATGAATCAGGCCCATAGTGAGATTTTACTTACACACACACACACACACACACACACACACACACACACATAGAGTACACATTATACACGTACACATACAAACCACATGTACGTTTTCCCTGCCTATTGAGTTATTCATTCTCTAAATAGAGCAATAGTGACACCTTGTGGCCATGAACATATAGTACAAATCAATCATTCAATTAAAGTTTATTTTCATTTCAAATTGTGCATTTTTTTTTATTTTTTTTTCACTTTTTTACTATTTGATATAATGGGCAGGGGATTTAAAGACCATACAACTGTACCCACTGACTGCAAGTACATCTGCTCACATACTGCTGTGCCCACTGACTGCAAGTACATCTGCTCACATACTGCTGTGCCCACTGACTGCAAGTACATCTGCTCACAGTGCTGTGCCCACTGACTGCAGGTACATCTGCTCACATAGTGCTGTGCCCCACTGACTGCGGGTACATCTGCTCACATAGTGCTGTGCCCACTGACTGCGGGTACATCTGCTCACATACTGCTGTACCCACTGACTGCGGGTACATCTGCTCACAGTGCTGTACCCACTGACTGCAAGTACATCTGCTCACAGTGCTGTGCCCACTGACTGCAGGTACATCTGCTCACATAGTGCTGTGCCCCACTGACTGCGGGTACATCTGCTCACATAGTGCTGTACCCACTGACTGCAGGTACATCTGCTCACATACTGCTGTGCCCCACTGACTGCAGGTACATCTGCTCACAGTGCTGTGCCCACTGACTGCGGGTACATCTGCTCACATAGTGCTGTGCCCACTGACTGCAAGTACATCTGCTCACATAGTGCTGTGCCCCACTGACTGCGGGTACATCTGCTCACATAGTGCTGTGCCCCACTGACTGCAGGTACATCTGCTCACATAGTGCTGTGCCCCACTGACTGCGGGTACATCTGCTCACATAGTGCTGTGCCCCACTGACTGCGGGTACATCTGCTCACATAGTGCTGTGCCCCACTGACTGCGGGTACATCTGCTCACAGTGCTGTGCCCCACTGACTGCAGGTACATCTGCTCACATAGTGCTGTACCCACTGACTGCGGGTACATCTGCTCACATAGTGCTGTGCCCCACTGACTGCAAGTACATCTGCTCACATAGTGCTGTACCCACTGACTGCAAGTACATCTGCTCACATAGTGCTGTACCCACTGACTGCAAGTACATCTGCTCACATAGTGCTGTACCCACTGACTGCAAGTACATCTGCTCACATAGTGCTGTACCCACTGACTGCAGGTACATCTGCTCACATACTGCTGTGCCCCACTGACTGCAGGTACATCTGCTCACAGTGCTGTGCCCACTGACTGCGGGTACATCTGCTCACATAGTGCTGTGCCCACTGACTGCGGGTACATCTGCTCACATAGTGCTGTGCCCCACTGACTGCGGGTACATCTGCTCACAGTGCTGTGCCCACTGACTGCGGGTACATCTGCTCACAGTGCTGTGCCCCACTGACTGCAGGTACATCTGCTCACATAGTGCTGTGCCCCACTGACTGCGGGTACATCTGCTCACATAGTGCTGTGCCCACTGACTGCGGGTACATCTGCTCACAGTGCTGTGCCCACTGACTGCGGGTACATCTGCTCACATAGTGCTGTGCCCCACTGACTGCGGGTACATCTGCTCACATAGTGCTGTACCCACTGACTGCAGGTACATCTGCTCACATAGTGCTGTACCCACTGACTGCAGGTACATCTGCTCACATAGTGCTGTGCCCCACTGACTGCGGGTACATCTGCTCACATACTGCTGTGCCCACTGACTGCGGGTACATCTGCTCACATAGTGCTGTACCCACTGACTGCGGGTACATCTGCTCACATAGTGCTGTGCCCACTGACTGCAGGTACATCTGCTCACATAGTGCTGTACCCACTGACTGCAGGTACATCTGCTCACATACTGCTGTACCCACTGACTGCAGGTACATCTGCTCACATAGTGCTGTGCCCCACTGACTGCAAGTACATCTGCTCACATAGTGCTGTACCCACTGACTGCAGGTACATCTGCTCACATAGTGCTGTGCCCCACTGACTGCAGGTACATCTGCTCACAGTGCTGTGCCCACTGACTGCGGGTACATCTGCTCACATAGTGCTGTGCCCCACTGACTGCAGGTACATCTGCTCACAGTGCTGTACCCCACTGACTGCAGGTACATCTGCTCACATAGTGCTGTGCCCACTGACTGCGGGTACATCTGCTCACAGTGCTGTGCCCACTGACTGCAGGTACATCTGCTCACATAGTGCTGTGCCCACTGACTGCGGGTACATCTGCTCACATAGTGCTGTGCCCACTGACTGCGGGTACATCTGCTCACATAGTGCTGTGCCCCACTGACTGCGGGTACATCTGCTCACAGTGCTGTGCCCACTGACTGCGGGTACATCTGCTCACAGTGCTGTGCCCACTGACTGCGGGTACATCTGCTCACAGTGCTGTGCCCCACTGACTGCGGGTACATCTGCTCACATACTGCTGTACCCACTGACTGCGGGTACATCTGCTCACAGTGCTGTGCCCACTGACTGCAGGTACATCTGCTCACAGTGCTGTGCCCACTGACTGCAGGTACATCTGCTCACAGTGCTGTGCCCCACTGACTGCAGGTACATCTGCTCACATAGTGCTGTGCCCACTGACTGCGGGTACATCTGCTCACATAGTGCTGTGCCCACTGACTGCGGGTACATCTGCTCACATAGTGCTGTGCCCACTGACTGCGGGTACATCTGCTCACAGTGCTGTGCCCCACTGACTGCGGGTACATCTGCTCACAGTGCTGTGCCCACTGACTGCAGGTACATCTGCTCACAGTGCTGTGCCCCACTGACTGCAGGTACATCTGCTCACATAGTGCTGTGCCCCACTGACTGCGGGTACATCTGCTCACATAGTGCTGTGCCCCACTGACTGCAGGTACATCTGCTCACAGTGCTGTGCCCCACTGACTGCAGGTACATCTGCTCACATAGTGCTGTGCCCCACTGACTGCAGGTACATCTGCTCACATAGTGCTGTGCCCCACTGACTGCAGGTACATCTGCTCACATAGTGCTGTGCCCCACTGACTGCGGGTACATCTGCTCACATAGTGCTGTGCCCCACTGACTGCGGGTACATCTGCTCACATACTGCTGTGCCCACTGACTGCGGGTACATCTGCTCACATAGTGCTGTACCCACTGACTGCAGGTACATCTGCTCACATAGTGCTGTACCCACTGACTGCGGGTACATCTGCTCACATAGTGCTGTGCCCCACTGACTGCGGGTACATCTGCTCACATAGTGCTGTGCCCACTGACTGCAAGTACATCTGCTCACATAGTGCTGTGCCCCACTGACTGCGGGTACATCTGCTCACATAGTGCTGTGCCCCACTGACTGCAGGTACATCTGCTCACATAGTGCTGTGCCCACTGACTGCAGGTACATCTGCTCACATAGTGCTGTGCCCACTGACTGCAGGTACATCTGCTCACATAGTGCTGTGCCCCACTGACTGCGGGTACATCTGCTCACATAGTGCTGTGCCCACTGACTGCAAGTACATCTGCTCACATACTGCTGTGCCCACTGACTGCAGGTACATCTGCTCACATAGTGCTGTACCCACTGACTGCAGGTACATCTGCTCACATACTGCTGTGCCCCACTGACTGCAGGTACATCTGCTCACAGTGCTGTGCCCACTGACTGCGGGTACATCTGCTCACATAGTGCTGTGCCCACTGACTGCAAGTACATCTGCTCACATAGTGCTGTACCCACTGACTGCAGGTACATCTGCTCACATAGTGCTGTGCCCACTGACTGCAGGTACATCTGCTCACATACTGCTGTGCCCCACTGACTGCAGGTACATCTGCTCACAGTGCTGTGCCCACTGACTGCGGGTACATCTGCTCACATAGTGCTGTGCCCACTGACTGCAAGTACATCTGCTCACATAGTGCTGTACCCACTGACTGCGGGTACATCTGCTCACATAGTGCTGTGCCCCACTGACTGCAGGTACATCTGCTCACATAGTGCTGTGCCCACTGACTGCGGGTACATCTGCTCACATAGTGCTGTGCCCACTGACTGCAGGTACATCTGCTCACATAGTGCTGTGCCCACTGACTGCGGGTACATCTGCTCACATAGTGCTGTGCCCCACTGACTGCGGGTACATCTGCTCACAGTGCTGTGCCCACTGACTGCGGGTACATCTGCGTTCTACGCATCACACTAGAGGCGACACTTACAGAGGGCACTGCACATGATTTGGCGAGCCTCTGTGACTACCTAGTGCACCAGGATGCACGCCTAGTTTCTGGCCTTTAGAGAGTAGTGACCCTAAGTTTGTGGATATAAATCTGAGTACATGTACTAATCAAAAACATCACAGCAAAGTCCAAATGCCACCCACTTACCTATTTACAAACCCTCTTTCGTCCACTTCTAACATTTATACTAAAATACTGCTTGGAGCGGTCAATCACTCTCCCCCATCATAGAGAAGTCTCTCCCGCCTAACATGTCACCAGCTACTAAGAAATGAGTGAGCAAGTAACGCTCTCATTCCCGCTGACTGCAGAGTAGCGCAAGTTTGCGTCAAACAGGTATTTTGGTGGAAATCAAAGGGAATGACGACACAAAAAAGGATTTTAAATTGTATCTTCTTTGTGTTGCGCATTGTACGTGAGGCCCCATGAGAATGAGTCCCTAAACAGATAGATAATGTATTTCGTATAAATTACACCAGCACATTTACAAAACAATATATTAATGCTCTTTGAAGGTTTACAGTATATTTTAAAGCAGGAGAGGAAACCTTTACTTGTAATTCTCAATCATGAAAAGGCTGGTTACCTAGTTACATAGAACTGGTTATATAGTTAAGTACAGTCATGGACAAAAAGTTTTGAGAATGACATAAATATTATATTTCACAAAGTCTGCTGCCTCAGTTTGCAATTTGCATATAATCCAGAATGCCATGAAGTGATCAGATGAATTGCAATTAATTTCAAAGCCCCTTTTTGCCATGACAACAAAACTTTATCCCAAAAACAAAATTTCCACTGCATTTCAGCCCAGCCACAAAAAAGGACCAGCTGACATCAGGTCAGGGATTCTCTTGTTAACACAGGTAAGAGTGTTGACGAGGACAAGGCTGGAGATCCCTTTGTCAGCGCTGTACAGAGAACTTACTCACATCAGTCCCTGCCCCATTGGAGCTTACAATCTAAATCCCCTAACATACACACACAGACTGAGACACTAAGGGCAATTTAATAGCAGCCAATTAACATACCAGTATGTTTTTGGAGGGTGAGAAGAAAAAGGAGCACCCAGACGTGGCTCAGGGATCAAAACACCGGAAGTGTGGGTCCATGGCCAGGAAACTCCACAGACCTTAATCCCATTGAGAACTTGTGGTCAATCCTCAAGAGGCGGGTGGACAAACAAAAACCCACAAATTCTGCCAAACGCCAAGCATTGATTAGGCAAAAATGAGCGGCCATCATTCAGTATGTGGCCTAGAAGTTGACTGACAGCATGCCAGGGTAAATTGCAGAGGTCTTCAAAAACAAGGGTCAACACTGCAAAGCATTTCATATCATAGCAACATCTGACAAAAAGGTCTAAAAACACTGAATCAGCAAACGTTGTGAAAACCAATACTTGTGTTATTCTCAAAACTTTTGGCCATGACTGTAGAACTGGTTACATAGAACTGGTTATATAGTTACATAGAACTGGTTATATAGTTACATAGAACTGGTTATATAGTTACATAGAACTGGTTATATAGTTACATAGAACTGGTTATATAGTTACATAGAACTGGTTACATAGAACTGGTAAAATAGAACTGGTTACATAGTTACATAGAACTGGTAAAATAGAACTGGTTACATAGTTACATAGAACTGGTTATATAGATACATAAAACTGGTTATATAGTTACATAGAACTGGTTATATAGTTACATAGGACTGGTTATATAGTTACATAGGACTGGTTATATAGTTACATAGAACTGGTTATATAGTTACATAGAACTGGTTATATAGTTACATAGAACTGGTAAAATAGAACTGGTTATACAGTTACATAGAACTGGTTATATAGATACATAAAACTAGTTCTATGTAACTATATAGCTAGTTCTATGTAACTATATAGCTAGTTCTATGTAACTATATAACCAGCTATATAGTTACATGGAAATGGATATATAGTTACATGGAAATGGATATATAGTTACATGGAAATGGATATATAGTTACATGGAAATGGATATATAGTTACATGGAAATGGATATATAGAACTGGTTATATAGTTACGTAGAACTGGATATATAGTTACATGGAAATGGATATATAGAACTGGTTATATAGTTACATGGAACTGGTTATATAGTTACATGGAAATGGATATATAGAACTGGTTATATAGTTACATAGAACTGGATATATAGTTACATGGAAATGGATATATAGAACTGGTTATATAGAACTGGTTATACAGTTACATAGAACTAGTTATATAGTTACATAGAACTGGTTATATAGTTACATAGAACTGGTTATATAGTTACATAGAACTGGTTATATAGTTACATGGAACTGGTTATATAGTTACATGGAAATGGATATATAGAACTGGTTATATAGTTACATGGAACTGGTTATATAGTTACATGGAAATGGATATATAGAACTGGTTATATAGTTACATGGAACTGGTTATATAGTTACATGGAAATGGATATATAGAACTGGTTATATAGTTACGTAGAACTGGATATATAGTTACATGGAAATGGATATATAGAACTGGTTATATAGAACTGGTTATACAGTTACATAGAACTAGTTATATAGTTACATAGAACTGGTTATATAGTTACATAGAACTGGTTATATAGTTACATGGAAATGGATATATAGTTACATGGAAATGGATATATAGAACTGGTTATATAGTTACATAGAACTGGTTAAATAGAACTGGTTATATAGTTACATGGAAATGGATATATAGTTACATGGAAATGGATATATAGAACTGGTTATATAGTTACATAGAACTGGTTATATAGTTACATAGAACTGGTTATACAGTTACATGGAAATGGATATATAGAACTGGTTATATAGTTACATAGAACTGGTTATACAGTTACATAGAACTGGTTATACAGTTACATAGAACTGGTTATACAGTTACATAGAACTGGTTATACAGTTACATAGAACTGGTTATACAGTTACATAGAACTGGTTATACAGTTACATAGAACTGGTTATACAGTTACATAGAACTGGTTATACAGTTACATGGAAATGGATATATAGTTACATGGAAATGGATATATAGTTACATGGAAATGGATATATAGAACTGGTTATATAGTTACGTAGAACTGGTTATATAGTTACGTAGAACTGGATATATAGTTACATGGAAATGGTTATATAGAACTGGTTATATAGAACTGGTTATATAGAACTGGTTATATAGAACTGGTTATACAGTTACATAGAACTAGTTATACAGTTACATAGAACTGGTTATACAGTTACATGGAAATGGATATATAGTTACATGGAAATGGATATATAGTTACATGGAAATGGATATATAGTTACATGGAAATGGATATATAGAACTGGTTATATAGTTACGTAGAACTGGATATATAGTTACATGGAAATGGATATATAGAACTGGTTATATAGTTACATGGAAATGGATATATAGAACTGGTTATATAGTTACATGGAAATGGATATATAGTTACATGGAAATGGATATATAGAACTGGTTATATAGTTACGTAGCACTGGATATATAGTTACATGGAAATGGATATATAGAACTGGTTATATAGAACTGGTTATACAGTTACATAGAACTAGTTATATAGTTACATAGAACTGGTTATATAGTTACATGGAAATGGATATATAGTTACATGGAAATGGATATATAGAACTGGTTATATAGTTACATAGAACTGGTTAAATAGAACTGGTTATATAGTTACATGGAAATGGATATATAGTTACATGGAAATGGATATATAGAACTGGTTATATAGTTACATAGAACTGGTTATATAGTTACATAGAACTGGTTATACAGTTACATGGAAATGGATATATAGAACTGGTTATATAGTTACATAGAACTGGTTATACAGTTACATAGAACTGGTTATACAGTTACATAGAACTGGTTATACAGTTACATAGAACTGGTTATACAGTTACATAGAACTGGTTATACAGTTACATAGAACTGGTTATACAGTTACATGGAAATGGATATACAGTTACATGGAAATGGATATATAGTTACATGGAAATGGATATATAGTTACATGGAAATGGATATATAGAACTGGTTATATAGTTACGTAGAACTGGTTATATAGTTACGTAGAACTGGATATATAGTTACATGGAAATGGATATATAGAACTGGTTATATAGAACTGGTTATATAGAACTGGTTATATAGAACTGGTTATATAGAACTGGTTATACAGTTACATAGAACTAGTTATACAGTTACATAGAACTGGTTATACAGTTACATGGAAATGGATATACAGTTACATGGAAATGGATATACAGTTACATGGAAATGGATATATAGTTACATGGAAATGGATATATAGTTACATGGAAATGGATATATAGTTACATGGAAATGGATATATAGTTACATGGAAATGGATATATAGTTACATGGAAATGGATATATAGAACTGGTTATATAGTTACGTAGAACTGGATATATAGTTACATGGAAATGGATATATAGAACTGGTTATATAGTTACATGGAAATGGATATATAGAACTGGTTATATAGTTACATGGAAATGGATATATAGTTACATGGAAATGGATATATAGAACTGGTTATATAGTTACGTAGAACTGGATATATAGTTACATGGAAATGGATATATAGAACTGGTTATATAGTTACGTAGAACTGGATATATAGTTACATGGAAATGGATATATAGTTACATGGAAATGGATATATAGTTACATGGAAATGGATATATAGAACTGGTTATATAGTTACATGGAAATGGATATATAGAACTGGTTATATAGTTACATGGAAATGGATATATAGTTACATGGAAATGGATATATAGAACTGGTTATATAGTTACGTAGAACTGGATATATAGTTACATGGAAATGGATATATAGAACTGGTTATATAGTTACATAGAACTGGTTATATAGAACTGGTTATATAGTTACATGGAAATGGATATATAGTTACATGGAAATGGATATATAGAACTGGTTATATAGTTACGTAGAACTGGATATATAGTTACATGGAAATGGATATATAGAACTGGTTATATAGTTACATAGAACTGGTTATATAGTTACATAGACCTGGTAAAATAGAACTGGTTACATATAACTGGTAAAATAAAACTGGTTACATAGTTACACAGAACTGGTTAAATAGAACTGGTTATATAGAACTGGTTATATAGAACTGGTTATATAGAACTGGTTATACAGTTACATAGAACTAGTTATACAGTTACATAGAACTGGTTATACAGTTACATAGAACTGGTTATACAGTTACATAGAACTGGCAATATAGTTACATAGAACTGGTTAAATAGAACTGGTTATACAGTTACATAGAACTGGTTATACAGTTACATAGAACTGGTTATACAGTTACATAGAACTGGTTATACAGTTACATAGAACTGGTTATATAGTTACATGGAAATGGATATATAGTTACATGGAAATGGATATATAGAACTGGTTATATAGAACTGGTTATATAGAACTGGTATACAGTTACATAGAACTAGTTATACAGTTACATAGAACTGGTTATACAGTTACATAGAACTGGTTATACAGTTACATAGAACTGGTTATACAGTTACATAGAACTGGCAATATAGTTACATAGAACTGGTTAAATAGAACTGGTTATACAGTTACATAGAACTGGTTATACAGTTACATAGAACTGGTTATATAGTTACATGGAAATGGATATATAGTTACATGGAAATGGATATATAGAACTGGTTATATAGAACTGGTATACAGTTACATAGAACTGGTTATACAGTTACATAGAACTGGTTATACAGTTACATAGAACTGGTTATACAGTTACATAGAACTGGTTATATAGATACATAAAACTGGTTATATAGTTACATAGAACTAGCTATATAGTTACATAGAACTAGCTATATAGTTACATAGAACTAGCTATATAGTTACATAGAACTAGCTATATAGTTACATGGAAATGGATATATAGTTACATGGAAATGGATATATAGTTACATGGAAATGGATATATAGTTACATGGAAATGGATATATAGAACTGGTTATATAGTTACGTAGAACTGGATATATAGTTACATGGAAATGGATATATAGAACTGGTTATATAGAACTGGTTATACAGTTACATAGAACTAGTTATATAGTTACATAGAACTGGTTATATAGTTACATAGAACTGGTTATATAGTTACATGGAAATGGATATATAGTTACATGGAAATGGATATATAGAACTGGTTATATAGTTACATAGAACTGGTTAAATAGAACTGGTTATATAGTTACATGGAAATGGATATATAGAACTGGTTATATAGTTACATAGAACTGGTTATACAGTTACATGGAAATGGATATATAGAACTGGTTATATAGTTACATAGAACTGGTTATACAGTTACATAGAACTGGTTATACAGTTACATAGAACTGGTTATATAGATACATAAAACTGGTTATATAGTTACATAGAACTAGCTATATAGTTACATAGAACTAGCTATATAG
Organism: Mixophyes fleayi; assembly: GCF_038048845.1. NCBI lineage: Eukaryota > Metazoa > Chordata > Amphibia > Anura > Limnodynastidae > Mixophyes > Mixophyes fleayi. The sequence goes on along the minus strand of NC_134412.1, from coordinate 96,535,102 downwards.
TTACATAGAACTAGCTATATAGTTACATAGAACTAGCTATATAGTTACATAGAACTAGCTATATAGTTACATAGAACTAGCTATATAGAACTAGCTATATAGTTACATGGAAATGGATATATAGTTACATGGAAATGGATATATAGTTACATGGAAATGGATATATAGTTACATGGAAATGGATATATAGTTACATGGAAATGGATATATAGAACTGGTTATATAGTTACGTAGAACTGGATATATAGTTACATGGAAATGGATATATAGAACTGGTTATATAGAACTGGTTATACAGTTACATAGAACTAGTTATATAGTTACATAGAACTGGTTATATAGTTACATAGAACTGGTTATATAGTTACATGGAAATGGATATATAGTTACATGGAAATGGATATATAGAACTGGTTATATAGTTACATAGAACTGGTTAAATAGAACTGGTTATATAGTTACATGGAAATGGATATATAGAACTGGTTATATAGTTACATAGAACTGGTTATACAGTTACATGGAAATGGATATATAGAACTGGTTATATAGTTACATAGAACTGGTTATATAGTTACATAGAACTGGTTATACAGTTACATGGAAATGGATATATAGAACTGGTTATACAGTTACATAGAACTGGTTATACAGTTACATAGAACTGGTTATACAGTTACATAGAACTGGTTATACAGTTACATAGAACTGGTTATACAGTTACATAGAACTGGTTATACAGTTACATGGAAATGGATATACAGTTACATGGAAATGGATATACAGTTACATGGAAATGGATATATAGAACTGGTTATATAGTTACGTAGAACTGGTTATATAGTTACGTAGAACTGGATATATAGTTACATGGAAATGGATATATAGAACTGGTTATATAGAACTGGTTATATAGAACTGGTTATATAGAACTGGTTATACAGTTACATAGAACTAGTTATACAGTTACATAGAACTGGTTATACAGTTACATGGAAATGGATATACAGTTACATGGAAATGGATATATAGTTACATGGAAATGGATATATAGTTACATGGAAATGGATATATAGTTACATGGAAATGGATATATAGTTACATGGAAATGGATATATAGTTACATGGAAATGGATATATAGTTACATGGAAATGGATATATAGTTACATGGAAATGGATATATAGAACTGGTTATATAGTTACGTAGAACTGGATATATAGTTACATGGAAATGGATATATAGAACTGGTTATATAGTTACATGGAAATGGATATATAGTTACATGGAAATGGATATATAGAACTGGTTATATAGTTACGTAGAACTGGATATATAGTTACATGGAAATGGATATATAGAACTGGTTATATAGTTACGTAGAACTGGATATATAGTTACATGGAAATGGATATATAGTTACATGGAAATGGATATATAGTTACATGGAAATGGATATATAGAACTGGTTATATAGTTACATGGAAATGGATATATAGAACTGGTTATATAGTTACATGGAAATGGATATATAGTTACATGGAAATGGATATATAGAACTGGTTATATAGTTACGTAGAACTGGATATATAGTTACATGGAAATGGATATATAGAACTGGTTATATAGTTACATAGAACTGGTTATATAGTTACATAGACCTGGTAAAATAGAACTGGTTACATATAACTGGTAAAATAAAACTGGTTACATAGTTACACAGAACTGGTTAAATAGAACTGGTTATATAGAACTGGTTATATAGAACTGGTTATACAGTTACATAGAACTAGTTATACAGTTACATAGAACTGGTTATACAGTTACATAGAACTGGTTATACAGTTACATAGAACTGGCAATATAGTTACATAGAACTGGTTAAATAGAACTGGTTATACAGTTACATAGAACTGGTTATACAGTTACATAGAACTGGTTATACAGTTACATAGAACTGGTTATACAGTTACATAGAACTGGTTATATAGTTACATGGAAATGGATATATAGTTACATGGAAATGGATATATAGAACTGGTTATATAGAACTGGTTATATAGAACTGGTATACAGTTACATAGAACTAGTTATACAGTTACATAGAACTGGTTATACAGTTACATAGAACTGGTTATACAGTTACATAGAACTGGTTATATAGTTACATGGAAATGGATATATAGTTACATGGAAATGGATATATAGAACTGGTTATATAGATACATAAAACTGGTTATATAGTTACATGGAAATGGATATATAGAACTGGTTATATAGAACTGGTTATACAGTTACATAGAACTAGTTATATAGTTACATAGAACTGGTTATATAGTTACATAGAACTGGTTATATAGTTACATGGAAATGGATATATAGTTACATGGAAATGGATATATAGAACTGGTTATACAGTTACATGGAAATGGATATATAGAACTGGTTATATAGTTACATAGAACTGGTTATACAGTTACATAGAACTGGTTATACAGTTACATAGAACTGGTTATACAGTTACATAGAACTGGTTATACAGTTACATGGAAATGGATATATAGTTACATGGAAATGGATATATAGTTACATGGAAATGGATATATAGTTACATGGAAATGGATATATAGTTACATGGAAATGGATATATAGAACTGGTTATATAGTTACGTAGAACTGGTTATATAGTTACGTAGAACTGGATATATAGTTACATGGAAATGGATATATAGAACTGGTTATATAGAACTGGTTATATAGAACTGGTTATATAGAACTGGTTATATAGAACTGGTTATACAGTTACATAGAACTAGTTATACAGTTACATAGAACTGGTTATACAGTTACATAGAACTGGTTATACAGTTACATGGAAATGGATATATAGAACTGGTTATATAGTTACGTAGAACTGGATATATAGTTACATGGAAATGGATATATAGAACTGGATATATAGTTACATGGAAATGGATATATAGAACTGGTTATATAGTTACATGGAAATGGATATATAGAACTGGTTATATAGTTACATGGAAATGGATATATAGTTACATGGAAATGGATATATAGAACTGGTTATATAGTTACGTAGAACTGGATATATAGTTACATGGAAATGGATATATAGTTACATGGAAATGGATATATAGTTACATGGAAATGGATATATAGAACTGGTTATATAGTTACATAGAACTGGTTATATAGTTACATAGAACTGGTTATACAGTTACATAGAACTGGTTATACAGTTACATAGAACTGGTTATACAGTTACATAGAACTGGTTATACAGTTACATAGAACTGGTTATACAGTTACATAGAACTGGTTATACAGTTACATAGAACTGGTTATACAGTTACATAGAACTGGTTATACAGTTACATAGAAATGGATATATAGTTACATGGAAATGGATATATAGTTACATGGAAATGGATATATAGAACTGGTTATATAGTTACGTAGAACTGGTTATATAGTTACGTAGAACTGGATATATAGTTACGTAGAACTGGATATATAGTTACATGGAAATGGATATATAGAACTGGTTATATAGAACTGGTTATATAGAACTGGTTATATAGAACTGGTTATATAGAACTGGTTATATAGAACTGGTTATATAGAACTAGTTATATAGTTACATAGAACTGGTTATATAGTTACATGGAAATGGATATATAGTTACATAGAACTGGATATATAGTTACATGGAAATGGATATATAGTTACATGGAAATGGATATATAGTTACATGGAAATGGATATATAGTTACATGGAAATGGATATATAGAACTGGTTATACAGTTACATAGAACTGGTTATATAGTTACATGGCAATGGATATATAGAACTGGTTAAATAGAACTGGTTATACAGTTACATGGAAATGGATATATAGTTACATGGAAATGGATATATAGTTACATGGAAATGGATATATAGTTACATGGAAATGGATATATAGTTACATGGAAATGGATATATAGTTACATGGAAATGGATATATAGAACTGGTTATATAGTTACGTAGAACTGGTTATATAGTTACGTAGAACTGGATATATAGTTACATGGAAATGGATATATAGAACTGGTTATATAGAACTGGTTATATAGAACTGGTTATACAGTTACATAGAACTAGTTATACAGTTACATAGAACTGGTTATACAGTTACATGGAAATGGATATATAGTTACATGGAAATGGATATATAGTTACATGGAAATGGATATATAGAACTGGTTATATAGTTACGTAGAACTGGATATATAGTTACATGGAAATGGATATATAGAACTGGTTATATAGTTACATGGAAATGGATATATAGTTACATGGAAATGGATATATAGAACTGGTTATATAGTTACGTAGAACTGGATATATAGTTACATGGAAATGGATATATAGAACTGGTTATATAGTTACGTAGAACTGGATATATAGTTACATGGAAATGGATATATAGAACTGGTTATATAGTTACGTAGAACTGGATATATAGTTACATGGAAATGGATATATAGTTACATGGAAATGGATATATAGTTACATGGAAATGGATATATAGTTACATAGAACTGGTTATATAGTTACATGGAAATGGTTATATAGTTACATAGAACTGGTTATATAGTTACATGGAAATGGATATATAGTTACATGGAAATGGATATATAGTTACATGGAAATGGATATATAGAACTGGTTATACAGTTACATAGAACTGGTTATATAGTTACATGGCAATGGATATATAGTTACATGGAAATGGATATATAGAACTGGTTAAATAGAACTGGTTATACAGTTACATAGAACTGGTTATATAGTTACATGGAAATGGATATATAGAACTGGTTATATAGAACTGGTTATATAGAACTGGTATACAGTTACATAGAACTGGTTAAACAGTTACATAGAACTGGTTAAACAGTTACATAGAACTGGTTATACAGTTACATAGAACTGGTTATACAGTTACATAGAACTGGTTATACAGTTACATAGAACTGGTTATACAGTTACATAGAACTGGTTATACAGTTACATAGAAATGGATATATAGATACATGGAAATGGATATATAGATACATGGAAATGGATATATAGATACATGGAAATGGATATATAGATACATGGAAATGGATATATAGATACATGGAAATGGATATATAGATACATGGAAATGGATATATAGTTACATGGAAATGGATATATAGTTACATGGAAATGGATATATAGAACTAGTTATATAGAACTGGTTATACAGAACTGGTATACAGTTACATAGAACTGGTTATACAGTTACATAGAACTGGTTATACAGTTACATAGAACTAGTTATACAGTTACATAGAACTAGTTATACAGTTACATAGAACTGGTTATACAGTTACATAGAACTGGTTATACAGTTACATAGAACTGGTTATACAGTTACATAGAACTGGTTATATAGTTACATGGCAATGGATATATAGTTACATGGAAATGGATATATAGTACTGGTTAAATAGAACTGGTTATACAGTTACATAGAACTGGTTATATAGATACATGGAAATGGATATATAGTTACATGGAAATGGATATATAGAACTAGTTATATAGTTACATGGAAATGGTTATATAGAACTGGTTATATAGAACTGGTTACATAGAACTAGTTATACAGTTACATAGAACTGGTTATACAGTTACATAGAACTGGCAATATAGTTACATAGAACTGGTTAAATAGAACTGGTTATACAGTTACATAGAACTGGTTATATAGTTACATGGAAATGGATATATAGAACTGGTTATATAGAACTGGTTATATAGAACTGGTTATACAGTTACATGGAACTGGTTATACAGTTACATGGAACTGGTTATACAGTTACATGGAACTGGTTATACAGTTACATGGAAATGGATATATAGTACTGGTTAAATAGAACTGGTTATACAGTTACATAGAACTGGTTATATAGATACATGGAAATGGATATATAGTTACATGGAAATGGATATATAGAACTAGTTATATAGTTACATGGAAATGGTTATATAGAACTGGTTATATAGAACTGGTTACATAGAACTAGTTATACAGTTACATAGAACTGGTTATACAGTTACATAGAACTGGCAATATAGTTACATAGAACTGGTTAAATAGAACTGGTTATACAGTTACATAGAACTGGTTATATAGTTACATGGAAATGGATATATAGAACTGGTTATATAGAACTGGTTATATAGAACTGGTTATACAGTTACATGGAACTGGTTATACAGTTACATGGAACTGGTTATACAGTTACATGGAAATGGATATATAGAACTGGTTATACAGTTACATGGAAATGGATATACAGTTACATAGAACTGGCTATACAGTTACATGGAAATGGATATATAGAACTGGATATATAGTTACATGGAAATGGATATATAGAACTGGTTATATAGTTACATGGAAATGGATATATAAAACTGGTTATATAGATACATAGAACTGGTTACATAGAACTGGTTATACAGTTACATATAACTGGTTATACAGTTACATATAACTGGTTACATAGAAATGGTTACCTAGTTAAATAGAACTGGATATATAGTTACATGGAAATGGATATATAGTTACATGGAAATGGATATATAGAACTGGCTATACAGTTACATGGAACTGGCTATACAGTTACATAGAACTGGCTATACAGTTACATAGAACTGGCTATACAGTTACATAGAACTGGCTATACAGTTACATAGAACTGGCTATACAGTTACATAGAACTGGCTATACAGTTACATAGAACTGGCTATACAGTTACATAGAACTGGCTATACAGTTACATAGAACTGGCTATACAGTTACATAGAACTGGCTATACAGTTACATAGAACTGGCTATACAGTTACATAAAACTGGTTACATAGAACTGGTTATATAGTTACATAGAACTGGATATATAGTTACATAGAACTGGTTACATAATTACACAGAACTGCTTAAATAGAACTAGTTATATAGAACTGGCTAGTTACTGCTACTTAATTTTTGTGTTTTCATTTCTAACTTACAGTTAGCTCATTTTAACCTTAGTTTAACCTTATTTTACTGCAATTTATTTTATTGTACTGTATTTTATATTAATTATTCTATATTATTGTACTTTATTTGCATTTTTAACTTTCTCCATTTTATTTTAATTCTTTACGGCACTTTATATTGCTTCTGCGACTGCTTTTTGTTCTTGCTCCATTCCTTTGTCTCTTACAGTCTTAGTAAGACAAAGACAAAGATTTGTTCTGTCAATCCCTAATCTAATTTAGCTTAATCTAACTAGTTTAATTTTACTAAATCTTTGTTTTACTTTACTCTGTCTATCCTTAATCTAACTAAGCCTCTTATCTGCTCTGGTCCATTTCTGTCTCCCTTTGCTGCCCTCACCTCTGTGTTAATTACCCTTGCCCCTTCTATTATTCCCCGTCCATCCCTGTTCCTCACCATGCCACCCCGCTCCTTTCCTATACCCATCCTCTCCCCCAGCCCCCATCTCTCGCTGCCCCACCCCTCCCCCTAACTCTATCAACCCTGACAATCATATCCGCATCTACTCTCTTCCCTCCCTCCCCTTCTCATGTGCCCTCTGGAACTCCAGGTCCATCCGTAACAAACTGGCCTCCATCCATGACCTCTTCATCTCCAACTCTAAATCTTCTTGCCATCACTGAAACCTGGCTTACTTCTTCTGACACTGCCTCACCTGCCGCCCTCTCCTATGGGGGCCTCTCCTTCACCCACTCCACCAGACCGGATAAGCGTCCAGGAGGTGGAGTGGGTCTCCTCTTTTACCCCAACTGCACTTTTCGGGTCATTCCCACTTTACCTTCCCTCTCCTTCTCTTCCTTTGAAGTACACTCCATCCGGCTCTTCTCCCCCATCCACCCCCGTGTCTCCGTCATCTACCGTCCCCCAGGCCCCTCCTCCCTTTTCCTTGACAACTTTGCTTCATGGTTCCCCCACTATCTTTCCTCTGACCTTCCCTCCATCATACTTGGTGACTTTAATATTCCTATTGACAACTGTTCTGACCCCGCCACCATCAAACTTCTCACCCTCTCCTCCTCCCTAGGCCTCACTCAGTGGACCTCTTCCCCCACCCACTGTCTTGGTCACTCCCTTGACCTTGTCTTCTCTCACTTCTGTGATCTCTCTGACTTCTCCAACTCTCCCTTCCCACTCTGACCACCATCGCCTCTCCTTCACTCTGTCCTCCTCCCCTGCTCCTGCCTCGTCCAAAGCCACCCACACCAGGCGCAACCTTGACGCTATTGACCATACCTCCTTGTCCTCCTCTCTTGAATCTCTCCGATCACCCCTTCCCTCCCTGGTCTGTCCTGACCAGGTGTCCTCCCTCTACAATCTCTCCCTCTCTACTGCCCTTGACGCTGTCGCCCCGGCCTCTACTGTTAGCAGACGCCGCATTATTCCCCAGCCCTGGCACTCAAAACTCACCCGCTTCCTCCAAAAGTGCTCTCGCACTGCTGAACGCCTCTGGAGGAAATCTCGTTCCCTGGCAGACTTCCTTCACTTTAAATTCATCCCCTCTTCTTTCTGCTCCGCCCCCTCTCCGTCGCCAAACAATCCTTCTTTAAGTCCCTCATTTTCAAAGCCTTGGTGTATGAGTCCTAAATGACCACACACCCCATGGAGGTAAAATACAGTGTTACTCTGACATTCCCAAGCAGTTACATTAAATAAAGAATCACCCCCCCCCCCCATCCATAACAAACAAATAAAGCCCCTCCCACATCTTTTGGACACCACCCTAGTAGGATCAGCTGTCAATCACTCTCTCACCCATCATGGAGACGCCCTTCCCTCCTAGCATGTCACCAGCTACTAAGGAGTGAGCGAGCACGATATAAATACTCCAGTTATTTCATGTTATCACTCAGTATAGTCATCAATGGTCTTTCATATGTGTTCATGTAACAGTGTCTTAGCCACTACAAGAACTGCCTGTACACACAGTATCACATAATGGTGGGGACATTCCCTATGCACTATTCCTCCCATCTTTTGTGCACACAATACACATGGTTCACGTTACATAATGACAGTTGTGTAAAACACAATGAATGGACAATAATAAAAGTGATCATATTCTATGCGGTGCTTTGGCTGTTTGTCTCCAGGATGATCTCTGCCCCATGCTATATAAACGTCTCCCCAGGGTGCTCTCCATCACCCAGTAGATTAGTACCAGACCTCTCAGACAGGGCTATCAGATTCTACCCTGCTCTGTCAGGCTGAGAGAGCCACATACGGGATCCATTAACCCCCCTTTGCTGCCTTTCAGATACCTGTGAAGCACAGTCTTAGAATGCCAGTCCGTCGTCTCTCAGGATTGAGGGGGTTTCGTTGCTAGGATACAAAAGAAGACAGACCCTGCTCCCTTCTATGAAGTTATACCAGACATACACAACATGCAGGGCTATGGTTCATATATTCTCAGCTATATGGAGGGTCTATTTAAGAAGAAGCAGCGGTGACAAGGATTTGTTATTGCAACGATAAGCAAAGAAATCTCAATCTCTTATCGCTGCTAGTTATGAAAACAATCTCGCCGCTGCATCAGAGCGATACTGGCATGGAACAGTAAGGGTTAACAGTCTGTGAAAATCCGCATGCGTGCGCTGGGTACACCTGGGCTTTCAGCCTTCGCCTCTGTGTAATAATGAGACTTTAACTCAAACTTCTATGACAATCAGAGAAAAGTAACTTTAATAAAACTGCTCATTTTTTCCCCTTGGTAAGAATATAAGTATTACTGCAATTTATTTCTTCAACAAACCATAATTTATCATTGATACTTTTCTGTCTGGCTGACATGATGCAGGTATATACAAATACTCAGCATTACAGTAAGTGCCAGAGACAGGCTACAATACGGCAGCATAAACCAGTAACCGGACACCAGTGACTATTTCTGTGGTAACGGGTAATAAGCACTGGTGAGTTATGACACAGAAGCCTGAGGATCTCGCACTTCTCTAGAACCTAAATAGGTTTTTACCCAGATAATTGTTTCCACGTAGGCGACGTGAATTTAATATCAATGTGTCCAGCAGGGAGAGGAACAGGCCAGCATAGCAACAAACTTCAAGCTCTCTCTTTCAATCTGGAAGCTTTGGATAGTCAGATACACAATTTCTACAAACTTTAGAATGATTCCTGATCTCAGTGCCAGGCAGTAAAAACTGGGCCAACAGAAGTCCATGCACATGTATGTGTGATATAGGCGAGGCAGGTGACATGGTGCACAGGTGTGATATAGGTGAGGCAGGCGACATGGTGCACAGGCACAGGTGTGATATAGGGGAGGCAGGTGACATGGTGCACAGGTGTAATATAGGGGAGGCAGGTGACATGGTGCACAGGTGTAATATAGGGGAGGCAGGTGACATGGTGCACAGGTGTAATATAGGGGAGGCAGGCGACATGGTGCACAGGTGTAATATAGGGGAGGCAGGCGACATGGTGCACAGGTGTAATATAGGGGAGGCAGGCGACATGGTGCACAGGTGTAATATAGGGGAGGCAGGCGACATGGTGCACAGGCACAGGTGTGATATAGGTGAGCAGGAGACATGGTGCACAGGCACAGGTGTGATATAGGTGAGGCAGGCGACATGGTGCACAGGCACAGGTGTGATATAGGTGAGGCAGGCGACATGGTGCACAGGCACAGGTGTGATATAGGTGAGGCAGGAGACATGGTGCACAGGCACAGGTGTGATATAGGTGAGGCAGGAGACATGGTGCACAGGCACAGGTGTGATATAGGTGAGGCAGGAGACATGGTGCACAGGCACAGGTGTGATATAGGTGAGGCAGGAGACATGGTGCACAGGTGTGATATAGGTGAGGCAGGTGACATGGTGCACAGGCACAGGTGTGATATAGGTGAGGCAGGTGACATGGTGCACAGGCACAGGTGTGATATAGGTGAGGCAGGTGACATGGTGCACAGGTGTGATATAGGTGAGGCAGGTGACATGGTGCACAGGTGTGATATAGGTGAGGCAGGCGACATGGTGCACAGGTGTGATATAGGTGAGGCAGGTGACATGGTGCACAGGTGTGATATAGGTGAGGCAGGCGACATGGTGCACAGGTCGCTCATAATGCTCAGCTTCTCGTCTGCTTCTTTCATTCCTGAATACTGACACAATAATAATATAATATAATATATATCGTATATACGCGTGTATAAGCAGAGTTTTTCAGCACATTTTTTGTGTGCTGAAAAAGGCCCCCTCGGCTTATACACGGGTGAACTTCCTGGTGTCCGGTCCCTAAGCTGTTTAGTTCCGCAGTGGAACGCATGTGAGTTCCACTGACAGGAAGTTTTGCATTTGGAACACAAACTTGCGTTCCAAATGCCGAACTTCCTGTTGGTGGAACGCACATGCGTTCCACTGCGGGGTAAGTAAAAGGCTGAAAAACTCTCTCTCTTTTTTTTTTTCACCGAGCGATCTTCATTTTCAGCAGCAACTAGTATGGCGCCCTGATAAACACAAAGGTGCTGGAGAACTTCAAAATGAGGAAAGACAGGGAGGAGATGAAGTTACAGGATCTGGAGCCTGAAATCTCTCTAGCACGTTACAACAACAAAAACGGTGCATTCTTTCACAGCAGCCTCATTAACGAGAACAAGTTGATTTCTTCATCCCCTTTCTGCCACTGGAGCGCCGGCATGTGAAGATGTGTATCAAGGAAGAGCTAAGACAATATGGGCTCCAGGAGGATGAACATATAATAGAGGCTGTGGCAGATATGATGCAGTACATCCCAAAGGAGTGCAAAAGATTTTCTGATAGTGGCTGCAAACGTGTAAGAGTGACCCTGGAACTCAAGTCCTGACAACTGACAACCCCACCAAACTGCAAGTAATAGATTTGAAAATTTCACAATTTACACAGTTAATAATTTATTTGTATTTTATGTGTATACATATTTTTATTTTCCACAACAATGAAAGCATACATCAAAATGACAAAATAGCATTAAACTGAAAAACACATGATATAAAATGTGTACAATAAAAATGCATATACAGATGTAAATAAAAAACATAATGAATACATCTAAAAAAATTACCAGTAGCTGCTGCATTTCCCACCCTAGGCTTATATTCGAGTCGACTTATATTTGAGTATATATATATATATATATATATATATATATATATATATATATATATATATATATATATATATATATATATATATATATATATATATATATATATCTCTATCTATATCTTGTAGGAGAAGTGACAGTGGTTGGTGGTTGCCGGTTGCCAGGCGTGACAGTGGGGAGTGGTTGGTGGTTGCCGGTTGCCAGGCGTGACAGTGGGGAGTGGTTGGTGGTTGCCGGTTGCCAGGCGTGACAGTGGGGAGTGGTTGGTGGTTGCCGGTTGCCAGGCGTGACAGTGGGGAGTGGTTGGTGGTTGCCGGTTGCCAGGCGTGACAGTGGGGAGTGGTTGGTGGTTGCCGGGGGTGACAGTGGGGAGTGGTTGGTGGTTGCCGGGGGTGACAGTGGGGAGTGGTTGGTGGTTGCCGGGGGTGACAGTGGGGAGTGGTTGGTGGTTGCCGGGGGTGACAGTGGGGAGTGGTTGGTGGTTGCCGGGGGTGACAGTGGGGAGTGGTTGGTGGTTGCCGGGGGTGACAGTGGGGAGTGGTTGGTGGTTGCCGGGGGTGACAGTGGGGAGTGGTTGGTGGTTGCCAGGGGTGACAGTGGGGAGTGGTTGGTGGTTGCCGGTTGCCAGGCGTGACAGTGGGGAGTGGTTGGTGGTTGCCGGTTGCCAGGCGTGACAGTGGGGAGTGGTTGGTGGTTGCCGGGGGTGACAGTGGGGAGTGGTTGGTGGTTGCCGGGGGTGACAGTGGGGAGTGGTTGGTGGTTGCCGGGGGTGACAGTGGGGAGTGGTTGGTGGTTGCCGGGGGTGACAGTGGGGAGTGGTTGGTGGTTGCCGGGGGTGACAGAGTGAGAGGAGTGTGATACTCAGGACCGCTGAGAGAGATCCCTGTGTCTGGATAGACATGGCGATAAAGATGAAGGATGAGGTGATGGAGAAAAATGATGAGGTGGTGACATGTGGACAAAACCACGTTAAAAAAGGGCGCTTGCCTGGCCTAGCCCCAAATGCATGACAAGAACCTTTTTAACACCTTAAGTAGCTTGCTTTGACTAGAATGCATGAGTATCATGCACAGATATATATATATATATATATATATATATATATCTCTATCTATCATACACACACACACACACACACACACATATGTGTACATACACAAACATACCCAAGCTATATATACAGTGGTGAAAGTGAATGGAACGAGAGTTTTACAACATACTATACAATTTATTTGGAGCACTATGCAACATGTCTGGATTATAGCATCCTTGATAAGAGATTATACAGTATTTATATATGTACATACACTCATGCAATAGCTTAAGGAATAATATTAGAGTCTAAACATTTTTTTTACTTTCCAATACACACCAGACACCTAGTCTGTGAATTACTAGCTGACTGACTACAGGCTAACAAGCTTACATACTTACATATCACTGCAAGCAGCCCAAGTTCTGTCATGGTCATCCCAATTCTTTTGGATTGATTTAAAGGAAAATTAAACGTCAACAATAAAACCTAATATACAGGATTCTACAGAGGTACTAATAAGGGTGACATATATACAATATGTATGAATTTCGGGGGTTACCAGAGCCTGTCTGAAATCACTGGTGTGCTAAGCAGGGGGAAGTGTCAGGAATAGTAGTAACAAGTCCAAAAAAACTATAGAGCCTTTCTATTCACACTGTCTGTTTATTGCACTATGTGGCTGATAGACTGTACCATACTGTGTGTGCAAGCTATAGGAAAGCTGTAGATGTACAGGTATTCCTCACTTAACGACCGAGTTCCGTTCCTACGACTAGGTCGTTAAGCGAATTGGTCGCTAAGTGAGTACAGTACTGTTATATGCACCTACATGTATTGTAATCATTTTTATTGATTCTGAATGAAGAAATAGACTAAAGAAAACTGTATTTTGTTAGTTTGCTTTACATTACATAACACTGCATAACAGAAAACAAACATGTGTACAGTAAAGCTCTACAAACAGCAGCAATTATAACAATGAGGACCCAGGGAGAACCTGGTTGTAAGTCCGAGCGGTCATTAAATGGGTAGGTTGTTAAGTGAGGAATACCTGTATAACACATGTGATGCAATATTTGACAAACAGAAACCCTCTCCCCCTCCAAAATCCTTTAAAACCCCTGAAAATGCCCGATAACTATCATTTAAAATAAATGTTAATATTTCTTGTCAATTTATGGTAACTTTCACTTCTAGACAAAAGAATGTAATGAATCTAAGGTAACGTGTATTTCAGGCGCAGGTTTCCTTTAAGAGAGGACAGTTCCCATCACCCACTGCTGGTTTATATAATAAATCACACATTACCAGAAGACAGAACATTTACACTGCCAGGACTGTAATTTCACTTAATGGCTTTAAACAACATTGAAATTCGCATAATATAACCCAAGCATTATCTCTCCTAATCCAAATATTTATTCCGGTTATCAAAACTTGTTTCCAACACTCATTAACAGGGTTTACTAAACATTGAATGTCTATTTAACGCTCATAAATTCATTACTAACTCATCGTTATTAATATCAACAATCTCATCCGTACATTCATAGCATAACAGCATCTGACAGTTCTGTACAATGCACTGGGATTATGGCACTATTGCAATTAGCAGCTATCTACCATGATTGTGTAAAACTAGAGGATGCACATTTACTGAATTTTTTAAATTGAGCTGGAAGCGAACAATTACTGGTTACCGAAGCAAGAAAGGGGTACATGTACATTGTGTGTGTGTGTCAGGAAGTTTAGACTAAACTCCAATGGAGCAGGGACTGAGGGACTGATGCGTGTTAGTTCTCTGTACAGCGCTGCGGAATGAGTGGCGTTATATAAATAAACAACCCTTCCCTGACATTGAAGGGTTTAAACAGAATTTCAGCACTCCTACTCACACTCACCTATCACAAGAGTTCCTGATCTAACAGAATCACCTCCAAAGCATTCTTCTCACATCCATGCACAAATTACTGCCATCACCTATTGCACTAGTGCATCAGGATCCTATAACTTGGTGACACAAATGTACATGCTGGCACACACTACGCTACTTGTTAGTCAAAAGGTTTTGAATACTATGGTGTGATATTCTAAGGGTTAACACTGCATACCCTAATATTGAAAGGGTTAACATGGTCAAACAATTCTTCTCTTCTTAAAGGCCTATAGATTTGTTAGCATAACAAGGTCAAACTTATTAAGTTTTAGATTTCATGTAGAAAAGGTACAGGGCATTGGATATAATAATCACATTCAAAGTAAATACAATAACAGTTAGAAAACAGAAGGGATAAACATGACAGAAATTAGAACACTTACATAGTATAACCTGTATGCAAGGGAATGGCAGGATGAAGTCAACAGCTCTAAATTAGATTGACTCCCCAAAAACTGACCCTTTTCAATAACACAGGGCTTTTTTTTTTTAAGTCCACACACTTTCCCGTTCTGTGATGTCACCACGCTAATTGACCAGACTAACACCATTACATGTCCATTAAAGGAGTTCAAATCCTGCACAGCCTGTCCTCAATGAGCTTACAGGTTAGAAACCTTATTATTATTAGGGGGAGATATTCATACATTTTTTAACTTGGCCTCCACCATGATATACACAAAGACATAATTCTACCCTCCCACAGTATTCACTAAGCATATTCCACAAGTTACATTATATACAGTCAAGTCCATAAATATTGGGACATCGACACAATTCTCATATTTTGGGCTCTATACACCACCACAATGAATTTGAAATGAAACAAACAAGATGGGCTTTAACTGCAGACTTTCAGCTTTAATTTGAAGAAATTTACATCTAAATCAGGTGAACAGTGTAGGAATTACAACGGTTTCTATATGTGCCTCTCACTTTTTAAGGGACCAAAAGTAATGGGACAATCGACTCAAAACCTATTTCATGGACATGTGTGGGCTATTCCCTCATTATTTCATCATCAATTAAGCAGGTAAAAGGTCTGGAGTGGATTCTAGGTGTGACATTTGCATTTGGAATCTGTTGCTGTCGACTCTCAATAGGAGATCCAAAGAGCTGTCACTATCAGTGAAGCAAGCCATTATTAGGCTGGAAAATCAAAACAAACCCATCACAGAGATAGCAAAAACATTAGGTGTGGCCAAATCAACTGTTTGGAACATTCTTAAAAAGGAAGAACGCACCTGAGAGCTCAGCAACACCAAAAGACCCGGAAGACCACAGAAAACAACTGTGGTGGATGACATAAGAATTTCTTCCCTGGTGACGAAAAACCCCTTCACAACAGTTGGCCAAATCAAGAAGACTCTCCAGGAGGTAGGTGTATATGTGTCAAAGTCAACAATCAAGAGAAGACTTCACAAGAGTGAATATAGAGGGTTCACCACAAGATGTAAACCATTTGTGAGCCACAAAAACAGGAAGACCAGATTAGAGTTTGGCAAACATATAAAAAAGCCATTACAGTTCTGGAACATCCTATGGCCAGATGAGACAAAGATCAACTTGTACCAGAGTGATGGGAAGAGAAGAGTATGGAGAAGGAAAGGAACTGCATGATCCAAATCATACCACCTCATCAGTGAAGCATGGTGGTGGTAGTGTCATGGCGTGGGCATGTATGGCTGCCAATGGAACTGGTTCCCTTGTATTTATTGATGATGTGACTGCTGACAAAAGCAGCAGGATGAATTCTGAAGTGTTTCAGGCAATATTATCTGCTCATATTCAGTCAAATGCTTCAGAACTCATTGGACGGCGCTTCACAGTGCAGATGGACAATGACCCGAAGCATACTGCAAAAGCAACCAAAGAGTGTTTTAAGGCTAACAAGTGGAATGTTATGCAATGGCCAAGTCAATCATCTGACCTGAATCCGATTGAGCATTTCACTTGATGAAGACAATACTGAAGGGAAAATGCCCCAAGAACAAGCAGGAACTGAAGACATTTGCAGTAGAGGCCTGGCAGAGCATCACCAGGGATGAAACCCAGCGTCTGGTGATGTCTATGCCTTCCAGACTTCAGGCTGTAATTGACTGCAAAGGATTTGCAACAAAGTATTAAAAAGTGAAAGTTTGATGTAGGATTGTTTAGTTTGTCCCATTACTTTTGGTCCCTTAAAAAGTGGGAGGCACATATAGAAACAGTTTTAATTCCTACACTGTTCACTTGATTTGGATGTAAGTTCCCTCAAATTAAAGCCGAAAGTCTGCAGTTAAAGCACATTTTGTTAGTTTCATTTCAAATCCATTGTGGTGGTATATAGAGCCCAAAACATGAGAATTGTGTCGATGTCCCAATATTTATGGACTTGACTGTATAACTCCATTCCCAATTTTCACCATGTCAACATTTTGATAGTAGCAAAGCGCTGTGGATAAATTTGGAATTTGTTGGCGTTATATAAATAAATGTTGATGACGATGACTGAAATCTCTCAGGCTGAATATGGCTGGGGAACAATTCTGTCAGCGAATCTGACCTTACAATCTGTATGGGAACAAAGGGTCACAAGATGCTCTCATATTGTATGAGATGTAGGGTCTTTTAACAGAAACATAGATTATGCAATGCTTGAGTTTACTTAAACAGACATCGAATTATAGAAGTTAATATTTACAGTCAGCTCAGTTGAAGAATGTAGTGGAAAAGCTGAAACCTCAAAAGAACTTTGCTGACAATCTAGGAATGTGCCTAATAGTCAAATTTCACTTCACAAAGTGACAAATAGCAAGAATCAAATGACCATCACATTTATTTTTATCCTGAAATTGATGTACACTTTATATTAGCAGATGTTTATCAACATACAGACAAGAGAAAATAATAATCCCTTGACATGTCAAATTATAGCCAAGAGCCCCACAAACATAGCACATGACGGGTGGGCTTAATGTAATGATGGGCCAGGGCTGTAAGGTCAACATCGCACTGCATTCATTAGCATCTATGGAGCTGGGCTTACATCTGTTGACACAATATCTAGCCAACATCCTGTTTCCAAGGTAACTGAAATAAAGAAATCTCACATATAGTGACACTTTTATATCTCCGACTGAAAGGGGAACACTTCACATATCCAGACATTTGTTGGCTGCTGGCGGAGAGACTGAAGGATATTGCATGAGGAAGGAAATAGATCTGATCGACGATACAGCAGCAGATCAGAGCTACAGGGACTAATAATATAGTACAATGACCGGACCGTGTGCTGCATACATCCTGCATGTCCTCAGCTACTAACATGTGCCAGCATTCTGGAAACATTATGTTACAGGTATAGAAATGCACAAACTGGACGTATTTTGTTTCACAAACTTCTATAAAAATTTGCTGTAATTTCATGAATTTTACATAGTTTGAAACTAATAAATAAATGAAGCATGTGCAACCTGGTTCAAACACAGTCAAGGTGTTAAAATGCTTTATTCATATTTAAAAAAAAAAATAAAAAAATAAATAAATTATTTTAACTCAACTGTGAACCCCAAATGCAAGTTGCAAATTAATGGATTTGGGGAACATAGACGACTGCACCTGGAAATTGTTTGAAGCCACTGAACTGATGAAATTTCTTTATAACCTATTTAGAGTATACAATAATCCAGTCCACTTACCTGTATTCCTGACTGCCCCACTCACTCATTCACTCTGTGCCTGGCTCCCAGCAGATCTTATAGCAGTTCAAGGATTGCATGTCAGTGACTCCATCACAATGAAATAGAAACGATACAGGCAACATATATATAATAAAAAGTAAAGGTACTCACATTTACCCAGTGAAAAACCTTCCCCCAGGTGTGGATTTTCTTCCCAAGCAGATAGTGTAAAGGACGATGCATCATTGTCACCATTTCTTTCAATCCTATATAAGAGATTAAACAGCTCAGATCAGGGACCGAGTAAGACAGAAACAGTTATAAATTAACCAAACATTTACTCTACATTCCTAACATTTTAACACAAAGTAGAAACATAGATTTTGATTGCAGATAAAAACCAAGAACCAAGTACAGATCTTTGGGGTACATCACTGGTAACCTTTCCCTCCTGTGAATGCACTCCATTTACTAGAACTCGGTTTTCTATCCTTAGATCTTCTACATTCAACAGATATACTAAATTATCCACCTTATAACCTCCTTCCCTACAGTAACAGTTTTTCGCCTTTCCTGTTCCAGGCTAGCAATACAGAAAAAAAAATAGGACACATTATATTCAAATGACTTTGGTTAATTATATGAACACAGAAAATAATACAATGAGGTTAAAGCAGGGGTTATTTCTGAGCCATTTCAACAGACACTAAAATATTTTTGTAAAATAAAACAAATATATCAGGTGCTAGTGAACAGATTACCTATTAAACCATGTCTATCTGCTCTGTAACCTGCGCCTAATACTAAATAAAATACATGTAATTACCTGATATCTATATCAATAGCTATTAATGAATTTCAGGCTTTATCATGAGATGTCATTTATTCTGAGCGCTATGAAATATTGATTTTGATATTTTAAATAATTTTTTTATATTTATTGATATCTGTTGTCAGTGCTCATATATTTATTCTTTGTTCTGTAAGATAAAAACTCAGCATGAGATAGAGACCTTTAAAATCTGATTTGCTAATATTCTCTGTCTCAAGCAGTAATTTATCACTTATCATACACAATAAATGAGGTATGAAATCAAGATTGAAACTTGTATCTTTATATATTAAAATTCTGAACAATCCTGCCATTTCCATGTTAGTGTTTAAGCAAGTGTTATCAAAGGTAATACATGAAATTGTTTATCGAATTAAACTATCATTTAACAATTACAGAAGCTACAGTGACTTTAGCTCCACCTAGTGGTGACTCTAGTGTACTGTCAGATGCAAGAGTAGGTTCGTACACTCTGCTCATGCAATAAGAGATAGATGGATAGACCATGTCTCACAACAACCCTGCCATATTACAGGAGGCTGTAAGAGGAGATTCACCCAGTAGCAATGTAGTAGGTCATTGTCTCACTCCACTTTTCCTTCAGCATTGTATATATATTAACTCTCTATCTATCCCACATACTGCATATAGGGAGGACACACACAGAAACCCTGTCGGAGGTGGTCTTCAGGTTTCTAGGCACGTGGACATTCACTGGAGCACATGTATCCACAGTGGGCACAGCACTCACAAGAGCAAGTTAGAGTCCACGCATGGATAACACCTTGGTGGAACACATAGTGACTGCATAAGGACACCTATCAGGAGTAGGTTTACTAAGCACTGTTCCTGATGTATAGAGCGGACATTCATTTCAATGCGCCTTGGCTGCTGTCCAGATTCTCCAGAAGTTGGTTCTGGCCTTTGGATATCTTCCGATCTGTTTCTAACTCATCTGCTTTCTATCTAACTTCGCATTTGTGGCTTGTCTACACATTCTGATTGAACTCTGCTTGTCCTGACTACCGTCTTGTCTGACAATTTCTGCCTCATTCTCTTGTCATGGTCGCTCTGGGTAGCCTTTGCTGGCCTTTCCATAATTACCGAAAAGAATGGACATAGTTGCGTGTTCTCCAGGTGGCTATATCAACATTCCCAGAAGTTTTGGTGAACTTATTTCTCTTTGCATCTCTTTCATTTATCACCAAAACGAATGTATTCACATTCTGTCCAATCATTCTGGGACGGTCTGATAATGGGCATTACAGAGTTTACTATACCATTCCCACTACCATCTCTGGGTAAATTAATGGAAAATAATTCCAAATCCCTAGATATATTCAACAAAATAATGCTGATATCCTACCATTTTATAGGATTTATAACTGTACAATGAAGTTGTTCCTCTGTGATACTGTTACCTTGGGATGCAGGCATCCAAACCTAAACTTACAGACCCCAAGGAGAACTCAGACAAAAGCTTTCAACTTAGCCCTGAATTAATATTTGTTGTACACTGGGGAAACACCAGTGGTACATGAGAAATATGTTCTCACCTCGTCTTCAGCTGGAAGATATATATATATATATATATCCCATCATGTGCACCAAGGGCATTCAAATGCATTTCCACACAATGCCTCCCAAATAGCAGTTTATTGGTTCATTGTCATGGCAAATTAAACTAATTACCAACTTCCCCAGGATCGTTTAACCTCCCACTGGTCTCCCAAGCAAGTAAATCTTTTGTGTGTCTAAAAAAAAAAAATATATCTGCCTGCTGCCATTTTAGGCCAATCTCATCTCCCTTGCTTCTTAAAAATTCATCTCACTGAATCAGCATAAGTTTCCATTACTTCCCAAAGAAACATCGTCAATCATTTGTACCCAAACAGCAGTTTTTAAAAAACAAAACACGATATTGGTGATTTATTGCTTTATGTCCATTAAAGCAAAGTTAATCATTAACCATTCATTGCTTTACTGATTGCAAGAACTAATGAGTATTTATAAAATATAAATAAAATAAAAAAATAAATAAAGAACACATAGGCCCAATATGTTGTCACGATCCAAAAAGGACTGAAACCTGATACCATTCTCAATGAGAGCAATTTTCGTATTACTCAATCTGTTATAATTAGGCTGATTAAACCTCCTGGCAGGAGGCTTAATCTAGCTGCTCTGAAGGTTGACTGTATTTTGTATGAAAATCAAACATTTATACCAAGAGCTGTTAGAACTGACATTTGCGTGATTGCCACATGGGAATTAATATAATTATTGAAATTGTTAAGAGAATATTTTGGTGGTCTGGCCTTTCAGAGTATTGCGATTTTAACGTAAGTATTGTGAAACACGTTGTTGAACCAAAGACGAGCATACAAAGTTTTCCTTTTGGATTTTAAAGAAGACAGAATTGTTATAATATTCTCACAATCACAGATGAATTAGTAAAGATATCACGTTCCTGGTACTTAATCCATCACAGCTGAATTATCCATCATCAGGATTGGCAGAATGGACGAATTATCAGAGCACGTGATTACCCAAAAAAGATGAAGGTTTACCATTCTGGAAGACACCTTCCTCAAAATGAAAACATCACGTGTCCACTTCATCATGCTCTGACTAATAAGACAAACCAAAATAACCAATAAAATCCTTAAAAAAAACAAAAAAAAAAACAAAAAAAAAAAACAGTCCTACCTTCCCGATAACTGCGTCATTCCCCCTTGAGGAATTTTTTGATAATAATGCATTCTATTATTCTTCAATCCCCTTCTCTGAACGTGTTTCTAAAATTACTCCTGGCTGTACATAACCAATTCTCCTTCACTGTAAATTCCAAAGAAATTCTGCAAACAATCAGCAAGGGACCAGCTCCAGGACAGATGTCAGTTTGTGCACCTAAGGGTACTGCCCACGTGTATGGCCATATACACGACCAGCCGAGTGTGCCACAACGCACATATTCTTAGTCTTGGCACATATTGGGGAGACAAAGACGTCAGATAGAACCATCACGTCTCATAGAGCACCAGTATGAGTATATGGCTGGATATTATTTTCTTGCTCTTCTATCACTGGCCCTATGGATACCATGCTATATGCTCATGACATCCCTTGTTTTCTGTCTGTACTTTGTTGTTTTTTTTATATCAAACTCTACAACACTGATGCTGTGCTAATCTTGTTACTGGTAACAGACAAAACCACCACTTCCAATCAATCTTTACGTGATTATTACATTTTTAACAAAAATATTGTGAAATCTGAACCTCCCACTGAGGTTTGAACCAAAGGCGAGCATTGAAAGTTCTTAGGCAAGTCAACAAATTCTGCCAGTGATCCGCAACTTAATCACTGCTCTCAAACATTAAACCCCAACCCACCTTTATATGAATTCTATTTCAGTCTACGACTCCTGGAGTGCTAAAGTCCTCTACATCAACCTGCATTTTCTACAGCCTTCTAATATGAGGAACATTAAAAAGGAAAAGTTTACACCTGTGTATTTCTCTCTCTCTCAATTCTTTGTGAATACCTCTAAGGCATCTTAGAGGTGAGCTAATTAAAATGTTTACAAGGTCTCTGGCAAGAAAATGTATTCCTTCCTAATCTGCATTATGTCCCAGTCATTGCAGCTATCCTGGGTCCAGTAGTTTGACTATACTTCTGCATCTCTCGTTCTCTGGCTGGTCAGACAAATAGCTCGCAGTTAGTCTCTACTGGATCACACCCGGGGGTATATTTACTGAACTGCAGGTTTGAAAAAGAGGAGGAGATGTTGCCTATAGCAACCAATTCTAGCTGTCATTTTGTAGAATGTACTAAATAAGTGATAACTAGAATCTGATTGGTTGCTATAGGCAGCACTTATTTAATACATTCTACAAAATGACAGCTAGAATTGGTTGCTATAGGCAACATCCCCACTTCTTCAAACCATGAGTTTAGTAAATATACCCCCAGGTTTTAGCAGAATCTTACTCTCTCTCACTGCATGGTCTCACTTGTAGGTCCCTACCCTCTGCCCCCTCTTAGCATCACTGTCTAGAGCTTTTCCTCCCTCAGCTTCCTGACTGCTCTAAGGTGGTCTCTCTCATATCTGTCCCGGCTGTAAACCGGTAGTCCTCATGACAACATTTAAGGTGGGCTCTCTCTCTCCATCTTAGGTTGTATATTGTTCCATGTGCCCACCCCCCTTAATCAGCTTCTTGCTTGGGTTCCCGCACCTACTCCACAAGCACGGGAAACTCAATCCTTATAAGGGCTGGGGTCCTCACATCACGTCCAAGTGATTCCACCCAGGCTGCTCTGCTCAAAAAATTTAGTTTGTACAATCCCGATAACTAATCACTCGATTTATAAAATCATAACCGGGGCACAAAATAGTGGCAGAGTGTTGTTATGACACGATCAGGGGTTAAAATATAAAAGATGAATTGCTGTACCTCAATGTGGGAATGTACAGGAGGGGTTAATTTACTAGGATGACAAATGTCACCATCTCATCTGCCCATATGCCCTCTCCTAGTGCCAGATTCAGCCAGACCTGAGGTCTCTAGTACAAGATTAAATGAAACTGGTAGATAAAAGTTGAGCTGTTATATTTCTGGAAGCCAGTCAGAATTGGTCCATCTTCCAGCAACTAAAATTGTGAAAGTTGTTTATGTTTCTGCTGTTCTCCATTTTATGTTAAAGAAACTGGTTTGCATTATAATACAGTGTGTCATTTTGTTATCTCATTTTTTATATCTTCAGCATTGTGGCTATTTTCCCACATTAAATTCAATTCGGTAATGTTCTGTCCTTGTGTTCTTAATAAATTCATTAGATAGATAGTATTATTGAAATACATATGATTACTTGATTAATTTCAGAGATTAATATAAGTTGTGATGGCATTTTGAATAAAGGGGGGTTACCTAGCACTTCCTCACAGTGTGACTATTGGAACCAAAGTCTGGGTGGTGACAGTTTTTGATTAAGAGAAAGTATGAAGTATGATTTTGAGGGTTTTTCTTATCATTTTTAGACAGACCTGGTGGGATTAATCTAGTCACATACATGTCACACGGGTTTAGGTGTGTGCTGCTTTTGACACAGGGGTAACAAAAGTTGTTCAAGCAAATAATACAAGCTGGGCAAATACATGGCAGCACGGGTGGCATATGGGTCAAGGATAATGGACAACCAGTGCCCTATTTTGTACACGCAACATAGCCTCACCCTCAATACAGCATCCCACACATAGGATGCACTAATGGAGAATAGAGGTGGAGTATTGGGGACAGCATGCAGCCACTGCTCTGTGTATTTCCAGTATGCCAACAAGCTGATTTATCAAACATGCATTTTTCACTACAACTCAATATTACTGCAAAATTCTGGTGTCATGGTGAAAACGAAGGAGGCCCCAGATCTGCTCTACAGAGCATTCACAGGGGATTCTGCTTCATATCTCGCCGCTCTGTCACAGACACACAAAATGCTGCAATCTCACTTAACCATGTTTACCTGGCCCAACAATGTCTCGTCCTATACTTTGCCCTCCTGGTGCACTCTGCCTGCACATCACCAGGGTTCTCACCTCACAAACACTTCTAGAAGGATGTGTAACACACACATAACACAAATATTAAAAGGAAAATAAAAAGTAGGGTTAATGTTATTTATACACAGAAAATTATATTATAAGCTCATTTAAAAGAGACTTGGATCAAATCAAAACAAAAAAAAATAAACGAGAAAGGAGTTAAAAAACAAAACAAAAAGCAGTTAGTGTAGAGTAAAGGATGTTACCTATTCTAGGATTATTGGCTTTTCTCCATCATGTAACATCAGACAAATGCAAACAGCCTTCTGGTAATTTGTCACTTGAAGGATTCCATCCTAAATACTTACAGACAGGAACAAAAGCAACCTGCCAACGGCATGGAGGGCTGCTCATAAACTTTTATATACCTATGTATTTTCTCCTCCTGGAGCGGATGTTTTCACAATTTGAGAACCTGCTCAGTGCACAAATCAATATTTACTGTGTTCTTTGTATAGAAACTGTTCCCCCTTAAGCTTTGGCCGACTCAGGGGACCAATCACAGCTGAAACCACATAATGGAATACGGACAGCGTACACGGAGGACACTGGATATATGTTGGCAACGAGTGAATAAAGTGGTGTCGCTGTGAGATCGACAAATTGCTAAGCAGCTTTCAGCTATAAACACGGCCAGGAGCCGTAGCTCTAGTATCAATCTGGAGACAAAGTACCGTCTATCACACACAGAACAGGATTAATCCACTGGTCACTGTGCAAGGTGAGATTCTACTGCTCTCCAGCCATTTCTTCTCAGGTGCGTAAATACAGCGTTATCCGGTCTCCAGGGCTGGGAGAGAGGGGTCTGTCACTTGTTACCAGCCCTTTAGAGAAAGGACCTCTATTTTTAGCGAGCTGACCCCCATCAGTTCCGGATTTATTCTTCCATTAGTAAAATATGTCTATGCGGCGGCGGCTGCATTTCTCAGGGTCGCACAAGGCGTCAAGGAGTTTAGAACATGACAAATGAGTTCTTTCTAGGATGTAGGAACCTGGGCTGGTAAAATGACCTTCACACTCCAAACTACCCAGCAAGATTAAAAAGAATAGCACAGGCTGCTCTGCTCAAAAATACAAGTTTGTACACTCCTGAAAGCTAAGCGTTCAATATATAAAACCACACCACGGCGGGAAGGGAGGGGTGCAAGCAAAGTATGCAAGTATGGCAAATATACATAGCTCCCGACATTAATGAATTCAAACACAGGACATATCAGAGTGGTGGTGAGCGCACAAGAAGGGGCATAGTCACACTAGATGGGGGCATTTCCGCACACACGCCATTCACTGGGCATCACTCAACAGGACGCCTCACAAATATCTCCAAACAGGGACATATGTTTGCCACAGGCTATGGGGCCTATTTATCAAACATGCATTTATACCCACAATTTTACATTACAGTGATATGGGTTAAAAACTATTCAGAGCGGCAAGGGTTACATATCACTGTGGAGGCCTCAGATCTGCTCTACTGAGAAATATGGATACACATATGTTCATTTTCTGGAGGGGACAGGCAATATCAGCATTAATTTAAAGAAAATAACTGACATAAAGCCAAATTATAGGCCCTTCCAGTGCATAGTTCTCAAACCGCACCATCTACCAACGCCCCAATGTATTGGGCAGACGTCTTCTCCCCTGAAGACAATTCTAAGTAGGATATTCCAAAATATGTTTCTTTTCTTATCCTTCAGTCAAATAAACATTTTTAACTTCTTATGACCTTATTATAATAAGTGTCTGCAAGATCAATGAGAAACCACTTTTATAGACTTCATCACTAAGAATCTAAATAAGTTCTTTCTACCTGATCTACTTGTGGGCTGGATATTTCATGAACCAAGATGAAAAGATAATAAAACCTTTGATACTGCAAAAACGTTGATTAGTTTGTATATTGGAGTGGACATATCCTTGTATATAGTTCTTCTTTCTCTATACAGTCTTCATCATCAGTCTTGCAAAGGAAGACTAGATTAATGGTTTATTTTTATTTATAAAAAAAAAAAAAAAAAAAAAAAAAACACGACCTTTTTTTTAGACCATGGTTTGCTTAAGTTTTTGGGTTCTGATAGAAGTTTTGCTGTTTCTCATAGTTTTACCTAAAAATATACAGTAAGCGGTTTTCAGTAAGCCACCAATAAAAAGTTTTGAAACTAGAAGCACCAATTTGGACATTACAGCGGAACCCACGCAGGGCGGACATTACAGCGGAACCCACGCAGGGCGGACATTACAGCGGAACCCACGCAGGGCGGACATTACAGCGGAACCCACGCAGGGCGGACATTACAGCGGAACCCACGCAGGGCGGACATTACAGCGGAACCCACGCAGGGCGGACATTACAGCGGAACCCACGCAGGGCGGACATTACAGCGGAACCCACGCAGGGCGGACATTACAGCGGAACCCTTCCACTTAGGATCTGTGATCCAGCTCATTATTTCCATCTAGAGTCTGATGCTCCTGGAGTTAATGGTTTATAATGCACCAGTCAGATCTACAGATTACACCCCTTAGGGGTAAGAAAAGCACGCACACATTTATATTTTACAATGATAATGTATGGTGCCAATTGTTAATGATAAAATGCTATAGTTGATTATTCTGCAAATTTATACATTAGATATCTTATGAATGACCCGCATGAGAACAGTGAACCATTTCAGGAGGTTATAAAGTGGCTTTTTGGCACATACATTACAAATGAATAAGCTATTACTAACTACCTCATTGCCAGACACGGTCACTTAAATACTTTGTTAAACGTCTGGGCTGAGGGGCAATTTATGGGGAATTGAGAATATTGCTCTAAAATGATTCTCATTGAGATATACATTGGTCAGACTGTGATAAGAAAAATACAGAACAGTGCCTCCTACTGGACTCACACAATGGTGACACAGCACGTTCTATGGGATGGAAGATGCTCCCGGAAATAAACTAAAGGTTGCACCATCCTCCTACTGCTTTCTCTCCTCTACTCACCAGGTGCAAGCCAAGGGGAAAAGATATTCCTGCATTTCAAAAACATGACACTGAAAACCATCGTACCATGGGTAGATCTGTACACGAATAGTTACATGCAGTAAGGGTCATTTTGCATAAATTTGTGCATATAGTTGAATGGATTTTCAGGCCTAGATGGCGGCGTCTGCAGGGTTGCAAGATGGAGGGGTTAAATGGATCAGAGCCGCTCCTGGCGGAGTACAGATTAGACACACGAGTGCGCCTGGTTCTACACTGAAGTGGAGAAATGAGATTTCATTATATGGGACAAGATTATTTAAATGAGACAAACGATAGGAGACAGTGAAATTAGGGAGGCGTTGCCTGTTTTGTGGCAGCGTGTACAGCCTCTCCCTCCCGTCCTCGGAGGTCCTGGAGATCGGATCTCACCCCTGGACGTAGAATGTGACACAACTAGACCTTCCTTCTGGTGATACCTCAGTGATGTCACTGATTGCTAACAGACTGATCGGCTGCATAATGGTTCAACTGCTCCCAGTCTATGGAGGAGACTGGTCCATAGTAAATAAACCAGACCTCTAGCACGTACATGAACATGCGTTTTATCTAAATATGCATATCACAGTTATATATTCCCAGGTTATGGTGAATGTGCATCTGAACGTGCACCCAGGGTATTGAACTCATCCCATTGAAAAAAAATGTAATATTTTGCTAGCCATTTCAGATTTAAATAAATCCCCCTATTGCTTAAATATGAGTATTAACCCATTCACAGGTACTACACACCTACTTATAAAACTCAGTTTTAGCCTAAACCCACGCGGTCGCTGCACGAGTAAAAGAGCTGATTTAACCGTCAGAAATCCTATATATAGTAGAAAAGGATTTATGGTGCTTGTTACACTGATTAGAACAGTCTACAGCTGCCATCTTTTGCTGGAGAGAAACATGAATAGGGTGACGCACAACTTCATTGTACTTCAGTTTCACTCAGATCACTGGTCATTATTTTCCCTCTCGGCGTTCTTCTATCTCTATGTAGCAAGGTCTCTCCGATTCCCTGCCAATATTCTCAGATGATTTTCCCACAATGCTTATAGTACGGATGAACCTCCCAAACCTACAAAAGGGCAAAACAGCAGAGGCCAAGGTTACAAATCTCTGACGGTGCTGCACCTCGATTCGTGCAACTGCGCCTTTATGTGCGCACCATGGAAGGAGACGGGCGCAGTCAAGGCGTTCCTTACAGAGCTCGCACACCAGTGCTCGGGATTGTGCACTCTGACTATTCAGTGACTTCTCTTGCAGTCTGAACTGCATCGTTTTCTAATGTCCGAATTAGACACCCTACCAAACCTGAAGAGAACATCCTAAAATCCAAAAATCCCCACAAATACCTGATAAGCAGAACAGCTGGATGGAGCAGAGATAACGACCTGCAAACTACGGCTGGACCACAAATACTCATTATTACATCTCTTCATCTAGTAAACTTGTCTATCTACTTAACGCTACAATTCAGAATCTTCACATGAACAATTTAGGCCACAGCTAAAGCCTGAATTCATCATCATCATCATCATTTATTTATATAGCGCCAGCAAATTCCATAGCGCTTTACAATTGGGATTACCAGTTAGTGACAGATTTCCTAGATATTGTATTATATTAAAGCAACACAGAACGTTAGAGAGTCATCAGACATCATACAGCATGGCAGCACAGTGTAGACACACTGGATGGCAGAATACCCCGTCTGTAGCAGCGATAGAGGACGACAGAGTATCCCAAAGAGAGCCCGTCACTCCAAGCAGTGAGCATGAGGCATTTACAACAATTTCAGGAGGGGGGGGGGTGGGGCAACGTTACATCATGGAGACAATGCGAGGGGAGTGAAATACATAACATATCCCAGTACTGAGCTGGTGTTACAGATGACACCCAACGACAGTAAGGATAAACTGGTGGGTGCTGGGTTAGCAGACAGGATGACCCTCTTCTCTTAGTGCTCTAACTTCTGCTATGATGGATAACTTGGCATACCTTTCTACTTTGCTTCCGGGAGATGCCAGAGGCAAGATAGGAAAATATCAGGCGGACGGGGCTTGATGATGTACTTTGCATCATCAAGTGGGTTGGGCAATCCCATTAAACCTCACACCTCATTAAACCTGGAGTTAGACACACACCAGTTTCTGTAGTGGCAATTACAAACATGTACTGCGTATACCCTACAAAGAGAGCGCACACATATATTTGCAAGTGGAGCTGCGTGCATTGGGCACTTCATAACGACTGGAGAGGCGGTCTAACATACTTTGCTAATACAGTACTACAAGGGCCTGCTCACACTGTGACAGACCAGCATGGAGACGCATATACGCCTGTCAGGAACCATATATTGAGCACCTGCTAGAGGGCGGGTGCAAATACACACCAATGATGACTGCTGCTAGCGCTAGCTGGCCACTTCCGATTGGGTGATTGAGGGATTACTTTGAAGTAGACAGGTGCTTTCTGGAAAGTGCCAATCATCTGTTCACAAAGTTCCTGCTGCAAAGTTTCACTACTACATTTCAAACACCAACAAAACTAAGATAATACAGTTAAAAAAATAAAGTTTCCATAGACGCTTACAGCAAAACCCCACTTGGTGGCACTGAGACTCCACTTGTGGCCTTTCTAAATGGAAATTCATGTTTCCAAATAACAAGGGACAGCTCTGCATAAAGAAGGGCAGCGCCTCCGTGCACAGAGAGAGGGGGCAGCGCCTCCGTGCACAGAGAGAGGGGGCAGCGCCTCCGTGCACAGAGAGAGGGGGCAGCGCCTCCGTGCACAGAGAGAGGGGGCAGCGCCTCCGCGCACAGAGAGAGGGGGCAGCGCCTCCGCGCACAGAGAGAGGGGGCAGCGCCTCCGCGCAAAGATGTGCAATAACACTGTATTACTGCAGATAACGTGTAAGATTTTATAGATATCAATGATAAAAGGTACTAGACCCCAAAATAACGGATTTACTGCCAGTGCTCAGACTGATATTGCCGCCTCTGAGCAGGAGCTACAGGCTGACTCAGTGAGAAAGAGGAGCTGTCGAATTCAGTCTTCTGTGACAAAAAGCGGTCAGAGGATCCATCAACTCTCAGTCCAGGTGTGGACAAGTGAGAAGACACTTTACATTCATAGTTTCAGCCTGCGTGCATCCGACAGCTGTGAGTGACGGTGTGTGTGTTACACTAATATATATATATATATATATATATATATATATATATATATATTCACACACACGTCTCCTATTCGGTCTCCAGTACAGAAATCACACGTAGGAATCACACTAAATTACATTTCACACCGATTGTAGAATAACGTTCAAGGACCGCTCAACCTAATATACAAGTTGCCACATATAAAGCAGCTGCTAACAACATTCACACACACACACACACACACACACACACACACACCCCTTGACAGCACATGAGATGTTTGACATGAGCTTTTCATTTGCTTCACAGCTGAGTTCAAGCTATTCTTCTCTGGTATCAGAACTATATACTTTAACTATTGCAACATAAGGTGCGGACACTTCTACAGAAATATTTGTCTTATTATTAGTAGCTTTTTTTATTTAATTTATTGGCTTGTCTATACCCTCCTGCAACCTGTACTAAACACATTGCCTTATACCTCTGATCTCCTGTGCTTTTCAGTCATAGCTTTCATCAATTGTCAGAACTGCTTCGTTTTCTTCCCGTTGTAGATCCTGAGCAACAGAAATAAACAGGACTTATGGATAATATAAATACATGACTGAGAAGCACAAAGAGAAGCCAGGAAGATAAAGCAATGTATCTAGTAGGAGTTGTACAAAGAGGGGTGAAAAATCCAGATGTCAGCCTAACAGTGAAGATTCTAAATGTACTAAGGACACCCATTGAAGCTACCTCATGGACATGGAAGAGGTCATGCTCCATCATGAATAATACTGTGTTTTTATGTATCAAAGATTAGAAAGCACTTTCTGCACTAGTACAATGGGCCTGCCCACTTGTGTGGCCCCATCCACTTGTGCCACGTTCCATGTTGGAGCACACTGGCGGCAAACCACACTTAACAGTAGGGCTGCTAAGAGGAACAGCAACTTCTTGAGGCCTCTTTCATAGGTGCAGAAGGGGACATGGCCACACCAAGTTGGTGGCTCCTCCCATAACACAGACAGACCCGGGACCCTGTACTCTGAGCCTGCCTAAGAGTGCACATAGGTAGAAGAACCTGAGCCACATGCCTGTGTTCCCCCCTAGGTCAGACATTGCTAGCCCTCTTCTATAATTAACCCATCTGTCCAGCCAATTGTACTTAACAGTCTATTCCCCCCACACCCCAGCATCAAACACAGAATGGATCATATTTAATTGTTTACATCTACAAAATATCACATTAACATTGCTGTACTCGGATCAGCAGAATTCAAGCACATCAGCTACTTATGTTTATTTGTTTGACTAATGATCCTTCATAATTACATTATGAACAACAAAACAACAGCAACTTGGCTTCGTTATCGAGGACAAAACAAAACAGACCAAAAAAAACTTTTCCTCATCATTGGAAGAAAACTCCGTACTTGCTGGGATTGGAGGCTGGGGCCAATTAGCCTTTGACCTTCGCGGTTGAGCCATTTTAATTTGAGATGTTGAACCGGCCAAATCACTTTGCAGAATTTGACATACTTTTGCTTTCTTTGATACAAGTCTGGGTGTTAGACGATATAAACATTGTTATCTTTGTTGGATGAGACAGTAACGTGCACCTGTAGCCACAAATTAATATTTACTCATCAAAATCTAATTATCCACCATCTTAGCCATTTCTTCCAGAGAGGATAATGTTTTCTACCATTTATCTGCTTGCCGGCAGACTCTCTCTGTAATGAAATTTGTATTCTATGTAAAGGAGTTGGGTGAAAACTAATTCAGCTAAATTCTAATAGTAGTTAAAAAAGAAAGACAGCACCTTGCAAAACAGTTCTGGGAAGAGTGACATAAATTTAATTACAAACGTTCCTTTCTGTTCTTCCAGGGACGAAGCCTAAAATGCAACTCAGCTCGTGAGAAGGAGCTGCCAATAA
Source organism: Mixophyes fleayi (assembly GCF_038048845.1). Taxonomy (NCBI): domain Eukaryota; kingdom Metazoa; phylum Chordata; class Amphibia; order Anura; family Limnodynastidae; genus Mixophyes; species Mixophyes fleayi. The sequence continues at coordinate 96,501,685 of NC_134412.1, read as the reverse complement.
AGCACAAGTACCTGCCAAATCTCCCAGAACATATCTGACTGAACCCCCTGGTCCCCAACAGCAGCATGTCCCCCACTCCAGACCCCAATCAGAGCCTCTCAGTCTGAATCATTTCCTTGTCAACAGCAATGGCTGAATGACGACCAGATCGCACCTGGAAATAGAGGCCCTCACCCGGAGAGGAGGCCAGGGTCCCGGAAGGCACAATATTATATAGCATAAGCCGGGGATCAGGGTGACAGGAGCCGGTCAACATTATTTTACCATGTTAACGTGTGAGACTTACACCGCGGAAAGCATGTGAAAATATACGATGTATGGGAGTAACACTGGGAGCGTTGAGAGCACCAGTCAGGGGCGTGGCGACATCTCACAGAGAGCGCCAGGAGGGGGCGTGGCGACATCTCACAGAGAGCGCCAGGAGGGGGCGTGGCGACATCTCACAGAGAGCGCCAGGAGGGGGCGTGGCGACATCTCACAGAGAGCGCCAGGAGGGGGCGTGGCGACATCTCACAGAGAGCGCCAGGAGGGGGCGTGGCGACATCTCACAGAGAGCGCCAGGAGGGGGCGTGGCTGACGAGGTCTCACAGAGAGGGCCAGGCGAGGGGTGGGGGTGACGAGGTCTCACAGAGAGGGCCAGGCGAGGGGTGGGGGTGACGAGGTCTCACAGAGAGGGCCAGGCGAGGGGTGGGGGTGACGAGGTCTCACAGAGAGGGCCAGGCGAGGGGTGGGGGTGACGAGGTCTCACAGAGAGGGCCAGGCGAGGGGTGGGGGTGACGAGGTCTCACAGAGAGGGCCAGGCGAGGGGTGGGGGTGACGAGGTCTCACAGAGAGGGCCAGGCGAGGGGTGGGGGTGACGAGGTCTCACAGAGAGGGCCAGGCGAGGGGTGGGGGTGACGAGGTCTCACAGAGGGCCAGGCGAGGGGTGGGGGTGACGAGGTCTCACAGAGAGGGCCAGGCGAGGGGTGGGGGTGACGAGGTCTCACAGAGAGGGCCAGGCGAGGGGTGGGGGTGACGAGGTCTCACAGAGAGGGCCAGGCGAGGGGTGGGGGTGACGAGGTCTCACAGAGAGGGCCAGGCGAGGGGTGGGGGTGACGAGGTCTCACAGAGAGGGCCAGGCGAGGGGTGGGGGTGACGAGGTCTCACAGAGAGGGCCAGGCGAGGGGTGGGGGTGACGAGGTCTCACAGAGAGGGCCAGGCGAGGGGTGGGGGTGACGAGGTCTCACAGAGAGGGCCAGGCGAGGGGTGGGGGTGACGAGGTCTCACAGAGAGGGCCAGGCGAGGGGTGGGGGTGACGAGGTCTCACAGAGAGGGCCAGGCGAGGGGTGGGGGTGACGAGGTCTCACAGAGAGGGCCAGGCGAGGGGTGGGGGTGACGAGGTCTCACAGAGAGGGCCAGGCGAGGGGTGGGGGTGACGAGGTCTCACAGAGAGGGCCAGGCGAGGGGTGGGGGTGACGAGGTCTCACAGAGAGGGCCAGGCGAGGGGTGGGGGTGACGAGGTCTCACAGAGAGAGCCAGGCGAGGGGTGGGGGTGACGAGGTCTCGCAGAGAGGGCCAGGCGAGGGGTGGGGGTGACGAGGTCTCACAGAGCGCCAGGAAGGGAGCATTGCAACGTGTGCCATGTGAGGAGATTTGTTATCCTCCACTCATTGTGAGATGCTGGCAAGTCATAGAGAACTTTCCCCTTACATGCTGCAGAGGATATCAATATCTTTCTCTTGTATTTTCATTATATACTTTGGGAGTTATTTGGTCCACAAAGTTAAATTTGAGATTGTCTAAACAGTAGCCCCAACAATGACCTTTTCTGCTATGCATTGAAGGCACCTGCAGCATTTAAGAGTTAACAATGGCAGTTTCAAGAACTGGCGGCTGCGTTTATCTATTGCCAGGAACTTGAGGTCATGTTTTCCTTTCTGTGTTTGAGTTGCGGATCCTTTCATCCCATGCAGTGTGTATAGTACATCCTTGTATCTTAAACGGTCTTTATATTTGTGTTGTAGGCAGCGGTGACACCGCTGCCGGGAAATCAAGCACATAACAAGCAGCGTCTCTCTGCTATGTAACCAAGGACAAGCTTCAAAATCAGACAGAAACTACATATTATAAAACAGACATATAAATAAAACAAACTAATATCTAGTTATTTTGCTCAGTGTAGGGTCTGTATAATAACACAATCTGCAGAGTCATCAGTACAATGTGTGGATCAGCCCAACAGTACTTGTGACACCCCATCATCCTATATCAGGGTATTGGTAGAAGGGGACACACAGTACTGGACTAGATAGAGTGCACGATAACCCTTAATGGACTAGCAGTCGGGTATTATTGTTTCTGCTTGGCCATGCACATCGCTCTCTACAGGCAGTGTGATGTCACTACAGTTAGTATGAAGTATTCATGTACACAATCGAGTACAGGCACAGCCCAGGCTGCCCTGGGTCATAACTAGATACCTAAACTGGAAGACAGTGGTAATGAGCCATTGTGAAAACGGCCATCCAACCCCCATAAGGGCCCACAATGGCATGTTCAAAACATTACATCCTTTAATACGTGTGGTTCCCCATGGAGAAGTGATAAATGTATGGGGGGTGTTGTGTCTTTCTAGCATCGTACGGAACAAGACTCCAAGTACAGGACAGAATATGGCAGGAAAGAGGAGACACTGGAGACAAAGCCCTGACCAGCACTCACACTGACACTCATTATTTTGCAGTTACTGCTGTCATTCCAGCAAGTCTCGGCTCTCTTCCCCCCAAAAAAGAAGGTAGAGTCATAAACAAATAATTAACATCTATTTTCACCAAAACTTTCCCTTTTATAGACACCAAGCCCCAATCTGCCCAAAAAGCAGGTACATAATGGAAGTGAGCCGTTTCAGGAAGACCTATTGGAGATTTGCTCCACCAGAACGCACTGTACACATATTCTGATAACAGATTATTGGTGCCATCTGATTATTTCACATTTGGATTGTGAATTTCAGCAAATGAAAATGACTCAACAGCGTTCTATTTCAGAATGGTTTAGGCAGATGTGACAAGCGCTGTGGTCAGACAATACACAAGTGATGGACACTAAACTTGTTCTGTGGTGAAATAAAGAGAGAGAGATGCAGACTTGTGAGGGAGTTGGCTGCATAGATCCAAGCTACCGATATGTATGTATGGTACAGAATAATCCCCTGAATAATACAAAGATGATGCATAAATATGTAACGGTACCAGCTAAAATTAATATCTTGATTGATCACCAATAACCACTAATAATTGTACAAAAGAAAGGGAGTGAATCTATAACATGATGATTCTGGATGAAAGAAGCCTATGATCGCAGTAAAAAAATAAATCACTAGTATATTAACGTGCTAGAACCGTATCTAAACTGTTGTAGTACGAGACCGTACAATGTAAGAACTAAAGCCACGACAATAGTTGGACACAAGAGAAGTTGGCGACATGGAGACAAGATAAATGTAAGTATCAAGATTATTATATACAATGCTGTCTACACAGTTACCAAATAACAAGTCACTACATAGTAGCAATAAAGACCTATTTACTAGTAATAAAACTTATATGTGAACATGATAACATCAAATGGAAAACAACGTGGAGACGCCGAACAATAAAGATCTGCATTATACTATGATAATCCTCCATTACAGAGTGTGGACACATGCTGCGGAATATGTTATATACATAAATAACAATATAAAAGGTGGGTGGGGATATACCTTTCATATGATGGGTATGTGACTTTATGGGGGTAAACGGTGGGGTCGTTGGTAAAGTGGGTACAAGATGGTCTATACCCACATAAATGACACCCAAAAGATCAGATTTCGGGGAGCCACAGAGGGAGCGGCCAATTAATTTGCGGTCTCATTGGAGTTTGTCCAATTATGTCCTGATTTTCTCCTCTTGTCACATTAGGAGGGATGAGACTAACAAACGGACAATACACTGTACAGCGCTACAACACACAATGAGGGGGGGTCTGCCATTAAAAGTTGAATACTATTCTCCAATTTTTTATTTTATAAGGTGTGTAACAAGGAAAAAATTGATTTAAATCTGCTGTGGCATAAACATATCTCTGCTGTGACGGCAATTTATTCATTCATCTTAGTGAATGCGGCAAGACGGATTTTCATGGAAATATGGCAGCATGCAGTGAGTAGCTTCTTAATAAATAGAGCTGTTGAGACATCCAAAGTAATATGCTGATTTCCAAGACAGTCAGTTATGTACATATGTAATACACACCTGCTGCATCACCGTACAGTACTTTATGTGTGGGTATATCAGAGGTTAAAGCTACAATGCAGCGTCAGTACTTCATGCGGTTGACCAGCAGTACCATACAACATATACAGATATTACCAGCTTTAAGTTTTAAAACAAATTTATAAAGTATTAAAAAGAGTTAATCTTCCGCCTCACAGGCAGGTTTAGAAGCGACGCAGACCCTCTATAGTAACAATGCTGCAGACATGGGGCTCAAGTATCCTCTCAATGTACTTATATAAGTGGGTGTAGGAAATGGCTGAACTTCTCCAAGAAAACAAGTCACTAATCAATATACACCACCAGCTTTACAGGGAAATGTCTCATTCATAGATAAAACACCCATATTATCACAATGTGACTGGTAAGTAGGGTGATGGGAGCTGTTGGGGAACTAGGAGTATTAGTATAAGACATGATGGGACTTGTAGTTCCACAATGTTACCTGGTATCACAGTAAAGGAGCCATGTCAGCCTATATGACTGGGAAGGGGGTAGCTGGAGCTGGGAGACATTTGTTAGGTGACCTGAGAGGGATTAATAGTCCAATGTTCCTCATTACTGTACATTGCCCTGAAGATACCCGGCCAGGCTGTGACTACAGGCAGAGAACCTATTTACACCGTATATTTACCACAACACAACCCTCATCCGTCAGTACAATAATACCAATAATCTCCCCCTCACCTGCAACCTGCAACCTGCAACCTGCAACCTGCAACCTGCAACCTGCAACCTGCAGTCAGGAGCCCAGCAGCCGTCTCACACGGACAGTGATTGGATGACGTGTCTGTCAGTCAGATGACCAGAGCCCGCCCCATTTGTAGACACTTCTCTGACACCCACAGGTGATCTGAGTTCTGGTGTGATCACATTACACTGAGTGCAAGGAGGGGGCTCAGTCTATTATCTAATACATCTGGTGTGAGCACATTACACTGTGTGCAAGGAGGGGGCTCAGTCTATTATCTAATACATCTGGTGTGAGCACATTACACTGTGTGCAAGGAGGGGGCTCAGTCTATTATATAATACATCTGGTGTGATCACATTACACTGTGTGCAAGGAGGGGGCTCAGTCTATTATATAATACATCTGGTGTGAGCACATTACACTGTGTGCAAGGAGGGGGCTCAGTCTATTATATAATACATCTGGTGTGATCACATTACACTGTGTGCAAGGAGGGGGCTCAGTCTATTATATAATACATCTGGTGTGAGCACATTACACTGTGTGCAAGGAGGGGGCTCAGTCTATTATATAATACATCTGGTGTGATCACATTACACTGTGTGCAAGGAGGGGGCTCAGTCTATTATATAATACATCTGGTGTGATCACATTACACTGTGTGCAAGGAGGGGGCTCAGTCTATTATATAATACATCTGGTGTGATCACATTACACTGTGTGCAAGGAGGGGGCTCAGTCTATTATAATAATACATCTAGTGTGATCACATTACACTGTGTGCAAGGAAGGGGCTCAGTCTATTATATAATACATCTGGTGTGAGCACATTACACTGTGTGCAAGGAGGGGGCTCAGTCTATTATAATAATACATCTGGTGTGAGCACATTACACTGTGTGCAAGGAGGGGGCTCAGTCTATTATATAATACATCTGGTGTGATCACATTACACTGTGTGCAAGGAGGGGGCTCAGTCTATTATATAATACATCTAGTGTGATCACATTACACTGTGTGCAAGGAGGGGGCTCAGTCTATTATATAATACATCTGGTGTGAGCACATTACACTGTGTGCAAGGAGGGGGCTCAGTCTATTATATAATACATCTGGTGTGATCACATTACACTGTGTGCAAGGAGGGGGCTCAGTCTATTATAATAATACATCTAGTGTGATCACATTACACTGTGTGCAAGGAGGGGGCTCAGTCTATTATATAATACATCTGGTGTGATCACATTACACTGTGTGCAAGGAGGGGGCTCAGTCTATTATATAATACATCTGGTGTGATCACATTACACTGTGCAAGGAGGGGGCTCAGTCTATTATATAATACATCTGGTGTGATCACATTACACTGTGCAAGGAGGGGGCTCAGTCTATTATATAATACATCTGGTGTGATCACATTACACTGTGTGCAAGGAGGGGGCTCAGTCTATTATATAATACATCTGGTGTGATCACATTACACTGAGTGCAAGGAGGGGGCTCAGTCTATTATATAATACATCTGGTGTGATCACATTACACTGTGTGCAAGGAGGGGGCTCAGTCTATTATATAATACATCTGGTGTGAGCACATTACACTGTGTGCAAGGAGGGGGCTCAGTCTATTATATAATACATCTGGTGTGAGCACATTACACTGTGTGCAAGAAGGGGGTTCAGTCTATTATATAATACATCTGGTGTGATCACATTACACTGTGTGCAAGGAGGGGGCTCAGTCTATTATATAATACATCTAGTGTGAGCACATTACACTGTGTGCAAGGAGGGGGCTCAGTCTATTATATAATACATCTGGTGTGATCACATTACACTGTGTGCAAGAAGGGGGCTCAGTCTATTATATAATACATCTGGTGTGATCACATTACACTGTGTGCAAGGAGGGGGCTCAGTCTAAAATATTTTGTACATTTCTCCTTTTATTCTGTGTCATGCTGTCACTACAGCCACTGTACTACATGCATGTTATATGCCGGCCCATGTAATATCTGACCAATAAAACACGCACCATGTGATCACAATGATGTTTTCTGATATGTCTCTTGTTTTCCTACTGTGGTAACAGCTGCATCAATTAATTCATGTGGGAAGAAAACACCTTTCACATGGATGAATTCATTCAGCCAAGCTTACTGGAATAAGAAGACTGGGAACGATCGTCTGCAGTTAGTTGTGTCGGAAGGATTGGTCTTCTATAGTTAGGGTTACCATCTGTCTGGTCAACGCCCAAATTTTCCTTTTTGAGTGGTAAATTTGGGGTCCAAACACTGCAGATAACTTGTCACATGATCCTGGTGCTCCTATAATGATCAGTCCATGACTGCTGGTATTTCTACCAATAAGAAGAAGTCTGCACTATTAGCTAAATATAGGCTTCTTTCTATTGGTTAATATGAGAGCACCCACAGACCAATCACTTGTGGGAGCTTCAGGCAGCCACAGACCAATCACTTGTGGGAGCTTCAGGCAGGAAAGCTATGTAGGTGTATTTTCTTGACTCATTGGAAAGTGCTTCTATCTCCCTTTGATAGTCCTGCTTGGCTTCATACATACATAGTTACACATACACAGGAATGGATATATTACAATATATGGTGTATAGGGTGATTAGCATATTTATTTGGTGTCAGGGATATTTTCTTGGTAGGTGGTGTGCTGACTAGGTCAGCCTGGTATGGGATGTACTTTCGTTTTTCTGGAGTTGTTCTCAGTTTTGGTTGCAGTGGAGCTGAGGGGCTTTGACCTGACAAACACTCATGTTGTCTTTCGCTTTGACAATATGGCCGTGTTACAGGCTTTGCTCCTCTGGTAGTCGTACTCCTCTGGGCATTGGGGCCTTACATTTAGTAACCTTCTTTGGGTCCAACATATTCCCGGGGTTACAATTATTTAGTGGATGCACTGTCCAGGTTTAATTTGCCAACATTTCCCATTTTGGCTCCACAGGCGAGGGCTTCCCTTGCCAGTGTCCTACTCACCGTTGGGAATTTACCGCATCGGAGTGTGGAATTTAACTTTGCTTGACTGCAGGCATACTGCAGACATTACCTACTGCAGGCACCGGGATACTGAGTATAGTGAAGATGCAGATCTTTAATGTTTGCTGTGAAGCCCTGCATCTGTCTGGTTTGCAGCGAAGCCCTGCATCTGTCTGGTTTGCAGTGAAGCCCTGCATCTGTCTGGTTTGCAGTGAAGCCCTGCATCTGTCTGGTTTGCAGTGAAGCCCTGCATCTGTCTGGTTTGCAGCGAAGCCCTGCATGTCTTGTGTCTGCAATGCAGTATCTTTAGTGTTTGCAGCAATGTCATGGAACCGTACTAACTATCCTACATCTACTGCTGACTCATATAACCAGGTATCTTTCTCTTAGATTGGACATAATCACAGATGCAGGGCCAGATTAAGGGAATGGAGGCCCCTGGGCTAAGGGGGCCTCTATTCCCCCGTGAGGCCTTCAATGTGAGCCACCCGCCGCCCCCCCTGAGGACCCCCCAAGCAATTACCTGACAGTGCAGTCCTCCTTCCGCGGCGCGCTGTAAGCTCCTTACTGAGGAGATCTCGTGAGAGTTCGTGAACTCTCCCGAGATCTCCTCAGTAAGCAGATTACTGAGCGCCGGGGACGGAGGACTGCACTGACAGTGCTCAGCAGCATTGATCGGGATGGGGGCCCCCGCCCCTGGACCGATTAATAATGCTGTTGGTGACTTTGAAGGGCCCCCTGGATGCCCGAGGCCCCTGGGCTATAGCCCAGTTAGCCCTAGGGTTAATCCGGCCCTGCACAGATGCCCTGAGTTTTAGTGTTCTGTGGGGTTTGTGGCTTTATAGTGAAAAAATAAAGTTATATTTATTGTGTCTGGGATCCGGCTCAGGTGAGAGCAGTTTTCTCAGTATCTTGTGCCTGTTCCATACGGCACAATAGGCTATTTAACGGAACATGAATCTGTGGTAGGACATACAGTGAAAATGACCAGACCCGAAAGATGTTGAAATCCACTGCCCTATCCCTAATGTGCTCCTAAATAGTGTTATATTACCAATATGTTATTATGTTACACCTGCCAACATTCACAACTAGAAACTGGGACAGATTAGGCCATGACCCAGATCTGCCCAGACCCCATCCCAAACTGTCATGGCTGTTTCCACAACAGCCTGTTTGCCCACTACAAAATGCCGTGTAATAATCAGGTCTGCTGTGGGTATGCTGTGCACACAGACACTCTACATATATCCACACTGAGGAATTCCCAGTGGGTCAGGTAATCTGAACACAGCCTAACACAGGCAATTTAATTTACAGATTTATAGCCGAAACTGTGAGTGGATTCATTTTCAACAGCACTACACAGCTAAATGTTGTATATACTTAAAAATAATCCATTATTATTTTAGAGTGATAGCAGCGCTATTTAGAAAGGAGTCTTGCAATAAACTGGAACCACTCGGCCATGTAATACCTTCTCTGCCATTCTTAATGACTGCTTCATAATTTAATATCAACCTAATGGTTTTTTGAATTTCGGCAAAGAAGCCATTATCTGAATGCACAATGGTGCAGAGTCCACAGGACTAATGAATAGTGTATAATTGCATGCACCAGATATTCTGTCTGTAACTGATACTTGGAAATACCTTAATGTCGTCTTTTATGTCACTTATAACGACACTAATAAGTGGCAAATATCGGTATGAACTTCATAATGAAAACAATGTGGATATACAGCTAAGCAGACGCATGGGCGGAATGGGGATTTAAAGTCGCCCTGAAGAACGTTCGGGAAGTGGCCTTGTGTGTTATGTGTGACCAAATTGTCAATAGGTGGGGTCAAATCAACAGGAGGCTGGCCCCAGAGTGGGTGCAGCCATGCTGCTGGATATGGCAATAACCAGCATCTATATAGACAGTGTTAGGCCATTGTCTAACCACTCCAACTAAAACACACTGGCAGCCATGTGTGCACTACAGGGCACCACTGCTAGGTGCTTGTGGCTTCCCCTTAAGCCAGACCAGCATGAAGAGGGACACTCCTCTGGACTTTCCCTATAGCCCGGACAATGTCCTGAGTGCTTAAAACAGTCCCACCACAGACAGTAGGTGGACAGTCTCTCTCCTGCCTGTACTTACAGCTTTCACTATCTGCTGGTATCTTACAGTCAGTTGCTGCTTAGTCGGATTTTGGGATACATGGCCCTGTTCAGATACTATCCACCTCCTGGGAAGCCGAGTAACTGATAAACAGTCTAGCTCCTTCAACCAGCTGCAATATTAAATCAATAGCATTCACATTTAACAAATAGGCCTATTGCCCCAAGCAACACACAACATTGTATTATTAGCACCCCCATTACATCAATACCCTGCTTACAGACATTACATCAATACCCCCACCTGACACACACTACAGCAATCAGCTAAAGCCCCCACATTACAACAATAACACCTTCCCCCCCTCCTTCACATTACTGAGTAGCAGGAATAACTATTCTCACTACTCATGTTAAGTTTGTGATGAGTTTATGGGGGACAGACTTACAATGAGGAATCCTTCACCCAGCCTCCACAAATGTAGAATGTGCAGGAAAGGCAAGTTCTTAGCCAGAGAATTAATTAAGGGGTTGTCTTCTTTTGTAAATCCCCCTCTACCACCAAACTAATATCTGCCACCTCCCTTGGTTCCCACCTCCTGGGTACCTGAACACAGCTTGGTCATTTTCACAATACCAACACTGTAGCCCAAAGCTATAAACTACTATCTTTCCAGAGTACTGGACGGACTGAGGTACGGTGTACCAGGTAACAGGGGGCTCCCGGGTGGGAGTTGCCTGTTTGCTAAATGGGGGAATGGGAAAGGGCACAATGGGGCTGATTCAGAGTTGAATGCAAAAAGAGAGTAAATTATTCTTTCGAAAAAAGAGCACAGAAAATAAGTTTATTTCCTCAAGTCTGCATCAGCAGCATATGCGCCTGGTCATCATCACCAGGGAGTATTGGCACCTGCCCTATAGCATACTCCTCCTAACAGACGTATATGTGTGTTTCTAGGCCTGCCTTAGCCGCATTTGCGTAAACACACCTTTACCGCACCAAGGCCAATATCAGCATGCCTCTTCCCCACCCCGCCTCTTCCCCACCCCGCCTCTCCAGGTGGGCGTAAGTGCCAGATACACACAAGTCTGCACAGGTGCTTATGCGTGCAGCCACTTTCTGGGCATCCGCAGAGCCATTTCACACAAAAAGCGGTATGCAAACTGACACACATCCCACTCTGCATCAGCCGAATGTGTAACCGTCATGGCTGTGTTCTTGTATACGTCTCACCTCAGGATCTCCACACCAGGATTCAGATCAGGGAAATATTAAATACCGCAGGATTAGTAAATATAATGCAAAAGAAAGAAAGTCTAAATTAAACATTCCACGCCAAACCAACTAATATAACACTCTTATAAGTATACCTCAGTGACACGTCCCCTCCTGATCACATGTTAGAACCCACTACAGAACAGAAGGTGTTTGTACACACATTGATGCCATAATCCTGTGTTTATAATAATGTTTAGCCATGCATCCTTCACACAATGAAATACATGTTGATGGGTCGTAGTTTTGCACTTTAGTAAATGTTTATCCTGCTACAATGTTTGTATATATCGGAGGGTTCAGGGTTATCTATGAGAATACTCCTGTGTCCATACTGGAAGAGGAAGCTGTAGGCTCTCTAGCAGATCTTTTCATCAAGCTGTCTAGTGTGGTCAGAGGCTTGGAAAGCGCAGAGGTTTTCAGCAGTAACAGCCAATTATGTTGATATGAGTGGCAGGATGTAGAGAAAGTGCCAGACAGATTAAGAAACAAGCATCAGCTCTCTCGTGAGGGATACTCTGAAGATGTTTTTGTGGCATGGACGAAGGTGAATATCTGTTGACCTAAGTTCTATTACCAAACATTGTTTGAAACATTTATATGAGAGAACCCAAATTAGTCTTGCTGGGCTCTATATCTAAATGTGACACAAGAGGGCGCTGCAGGGACAGAACCAGGGCACATCCGTATTATAAACTATATAAAACTTATATGGGAATTCTAATCAGAGGCGTTCTTATCAGCACACTACAGTCCCATATTTAGTTCCAACCTCCAGGTGTCCCCAATAAACTTTTTAGTCTGTCATTATTCTTCATAGTGACCGATTGCCGTCACCTCCTCACCCCTGCAGTCACTGCAGTATATTTGTGCATATGGAATATGACTTTAGAATCTGTTGTATATTTCTCCCTCAAGGACAGGGAGGTCATTACATGCAGTACTGAGCCTAGACTCTCACACAATCTACACCACTTACAGTAGCAGCTAGTAGCACAGTGCGTTATTCCCAGGTCAAAATCCAGCCACCTGACCTGTCCTGGAATATTCAGCACCTTTAGGACAAGACAGGGAATGGGGCGGGTTTGAACTCGCTAGATTGCATTTTTATACATACAGGGAAGGGATCATTTAAGCTGCTTGTGGTGTTTTTTTTAATAAGGTTTTTTTCTGGAGTCTGGAGAGCTATGACTAAAATATAATAAATATCATTAAAAAATCACCCCCTTTTAAAACACTGTTTAGAAGTGCTCCTCATAGTGATTTCATTTGTATATTTCTGTTATCTAGAACGCTCTGACAAAGGGTTTCTGGGTAAGAGATCACATACATGTATATAGTTTATAGGCTGTATATCACTATTGTGGTTGGTCCCTTTTAATAAAATAATAATATGCATTAGTACAGTAATATACTTATAAATAAGTCACATATTCTGTGACTATTATCTGTCATTATTTTTTCCCCTGTTGTTACTTCATGAAAGATTCTCTGGGATTGTCAGGTGAAATCTATTCATTATCTCAGTCTAAACTTTTGTTTTGTACATTATTGGATAAGAATAAATCTGTTTCTCAGCGTGGAGCTTGGAAGGAAGGGAAATGAGACACTTCACTATCACCAATAAATACGGTTAAGTTTGTTGATGGAATATTATTGCCTTCTAATTGCTATGTCAGAAAATCTGGCATAGAAGAGAACGCTTATTTCCTGACGTACCTGCATATGACACACTGTGCAGTACTTATGTCATCTGAGTAGATTTAGGATGATGGAACAATAATTATCACTGAATCCAGCTCATTAAACAATAGGGTAGAACCGAAAGCAAACACCCAGGATTGTCAGCAAGCGCAGAGAGTCTTTTGCCTCTCCATATGTGCTGTAGACCGGACAGTGCCGTTAGGCCGGGGTGATCAGCAGTGCAGCCTCCAGAATGAACACATACAACTTTACTGACATATGTTTGTGTCATGTTTCCCACAGTGCTTGTACATGTGTGCAGCTCCGCCAAGCAGATTGTGTCATGTTTCCCACAGTGCTTGTACATGTGTGCAGCTCCGCCAAGCAGATTGTGTCATGTTGGCAGATTTGCTGGAGCATTGGGAAAAGTGTTGGGGAAATGACATTATCTGAGACAAATTATAATGCAATTACAATATTAAAAGCCTTTATACTGAAGCAAATGGGCCGTTGACAACAAGGACATAGCAGCTGACAAACACAGCACTGAAGCAGATCCTGTTACATGTGGGGCTGGGTGAATGAACTATTGGGTGTAGAAGAAAGAGATCTTCTGGTCCTCCTTCACCGAAGCTAGGGAGGGCCCCTTTACATCTCAACCTCCGGAGCCAAAAGGCCCCTTAGGAGGATAGGGTCTTCAGAACCAACTCCACAGCAAGGCTCGGGGGGCTGGTTCTTCAGCTCTCCCCAGAAGAATAAAGCCTTTGACTTGGGAAGAGGGTCGCCCATAACACAGTTACTTATTTATAGGGATGTGCATTTTGTGAATCAACTATGTCCAGTCAATATTTTATTACCATGTACATGTGGACAAGTGACTCGTAGGGACCAAACAGATTCTACTGTCAGACTCACGTGATCTAGTCCCACATGTACTAATTCTAGCCCTCATATATGACTTTATTCAACAAGGAGTATGGGCAATAGCAGGATCTATATGTGTTACCAAGTCATGCATAAAACCCAACCATACAGATTTGCTTGTGAATGGGTCATATATTAAATAAATATTACCCAATTAAATTAGGGAGAATATTGTCCAAACACAGAAAAGTAAATGACGCCTGGTCCGTTAAATCCTTGGCCCTTGATGAGTCCCGGCGGTGGATAAAGGCGATAAAATAGTGAGCATGAATTGCTAAAGTTATTTCCAATTTGCATGCTGTCCAGTAATATATTGGTATTTCTGAACCTTGAGGTGTTTAGTAAGAAACAAAGTAAATTTAGCTTATTAAGCAAGACATGCACATTCCTCTTTGAAAATAATATCGGACAATTATAAATTGTATGATGACTATGGCAATTTCAGTAATGTGTGCGCTGGCTAAGCTGTAAAAATTAACGTCACACTGACGCGTTGGGAAAGCTCATTTCATGTGTTGGGGGCTTTGTAATTCTCTCAGAGTGGATCAAAGTTTTCTCATCACCCAACACAAACACAGACTGCTGATATGAAAATATAAAAGGAAACTTTATTATTAGTAACAAGAGAGATCAGATTTATTTTGCCTTTTATTTTTATTTTGCATTTAAAATTGCAAAACAAAGAGGGTTTTTTTCCCATTTCTGTTCTAGGATCCTGTTAGTCACAAGTAAGCCTTTACAGGAAATATATAGCTCTTTCTGTCTACCTTTGTCTGTGTTACCTTGTCCAGCAATCACCTGCCATGGAGACCGCCTGGGGCTGCTCTCACACTGACAGGGCCAATCAATAGCGCAGGAGAGGAAACTCAGGATAGGGAGCAGTTGCCATTTCCTCCTTGTAAAATCTCGCTGTCATATCAAATTTACAATACAATCCTGGGAAGTGCTTCAAACACATCATGGAGCTTTATATATTAGCAGAGAGAGGCATCAGCGCAATTTAGCTCCTTAATGCAGGCGCTATAATTCTCTGGACAGGCTTGCTATTTCCAAGTGTGCTTTTTCATATGCTTTTCTTTATGTATGCATACATTTATTTATGAGGCACCGCATAATGTACACAGCACCTTACAAAATCACAAGAGACAAACAATACACAATGGAAGCATTATGTGCACCAGAAAAAAAAAACAGTGTTTGAATTTCCGACCCAAGTAGCTTGTAATATACAGGCCCTGTGTCCCTGTATGTCTCCTGGGTGTAGTTCTTTGAGGGGGAGTTAAGGTGATCACACACTGAAGATTTCTCTCAAAGATAATACAATTATGGTTATATGCAGATCTTAAATGAAGCAAATATAATCAATACAGGGCCTGTGTCTATGGGCGTCTCTTCCACACCAGCGGGGGAGATGACATTACGAATACCACCTCTGTCCAGATTATATATTTCGGACACGGTCTTAGTTTCAGAAACAGAAGAGGGGGGAGAGGATCAATGCAAAAGGTTGACGGCACAATCATGTGGATAAGGAAGCAGGATTTCAGCTTTGAGTTTTCTGGACGTGTCAGCATTGAGTTGAGAAATCCTGAAGGATTTAAATCAACGAAAGGAGGTCTTGTGAATTACTCTCTACAGGCAGGAGGTAAAACAGAAGTATCCTTAGAAAGAATTTGTCCAGAATTCCGATAACAAACTGGATTATATTTCAGAAACCTGGTCAGGCCTATAAGCAGCACATTAAAGGCTTCATGAACAACATATATTGCTCTTAATATAGGATGTCCAGTTGAAAAGTACTGTATGCTGGACTGTCTGAAACTGAATATAACCTCCTGGAATGCATCTCCTGTCAATAGCATTGTCTGGACCAGGCTGTATTCATTAACATTTCCAGCAGTTAAAGAATCCAAGAAAGTAGAGGTAGAAAAGGTTACCTTCACTGAAAAATATAAGTACTTGCTATTAATTGTTTTGTTAATATACTTGGAAATCAGTTCATCAGGACACTGAAGCATGGGTGGGCACTGCTGAGCTCTTTATTCAGCCATTTACAGACTCCGGGTATATTGCACACTGCCCACACCCACTTCCCAGCATTCCCCATGGTCTTAGGGACCATCACTAAAGATTCAAGCTTAATCTTTAGTCTACAAACATTAAGCATGTCTAATGCAATAACATCACATCTTCTTTTCTTTAAAGATAAGCCCTGTATCCTTCAGTATAACAATTCAACGATATAACATTAAGAACATCATCTAACACGTTTCAATGAGTCTCTCAGGTCTGCGTATTTCTCTTATGGGTCTTTCACACAAAGTCTGTGTTTCGTCAACCATGTTGGACCTTTCTTCCATCATGGTTTGTTCACCATTATCAAGTCCATCATACATGTCAGATGAAGGGTATTCTTCAGTCGTGTTGCCATCACTATGGTTGGGTTGAGATCTTAAATCGACCCGATTTCTTCTTACTTCTGTTCCACGATCTGTACGTAAAATATAAGATCTTGGTGCTACTTGTGCTTGCACAATACCTTTCTGCATCCAAATGCCTTTCTCATGATCTCGGAGACGGACTTGGTCACCTGATCTTAGATCAGATAAGCTTTTTGCTCGCCTATCATGGTACAGTTTCTGTTTCTCCTGTTGACGTACCTTACTCAGTCTCACCAATGCTGAGTTATGCGTATTAAGCAGTTCATCACTTATCGGAAGATTTTCTCTAATCCTCCTTCCCATCACCATTTGTGCAGGAGAGAGTCCATTCTGTAGAGGTGTACTGCGGTAGATTAAAAGACTTTTGTAGAAATCTTCTTTGCCGTCTTGTGCTTTTTTCATTAGACTCTTTACAGTTTTTACTGAACTTTCCACCAACCCATTTGACTGTGGATAGTGGGGACTCGATGTTGCATGGACAAATTCCCACTCTTCAGCAAATTGTCTAAATTCAGCGCTGGAAAACTGAGGTCCATTGTCAGTGAACACTTCCATAGGAACACCATGCCTTGCAAAGATTGACTTCATGCAACTGATTACGGCTTTACTAGTAGTTGTAGGTAGAGTCTGCACCTCAGGGTAATTAGAATAATAATCAGTCACGACAATGTGCGTTTTTCCAATACAATCAAACAAATCTGCGCCTACCTTCTGGTATGGTCTCTCTGGCACTGCATGAGGACTCAGCGGCTCGACTTGTTGCTTTGGTCTGTACATAAGACACAGTTCACATGTAGCTGTTGTCATCACATTAATAGTTCCAGAAACACAGCTTTATCTTATTATTTAAGGTGATCCCAATATGAAGACCACGGAAAGTAATGTAAATGAAACTAAGTGGTTTTATTTTAAACACAGGGCACAGGTAAAGATAAGATGCAGTAAATGGCAAGACTGCTAATACTGGTCCATAACAACAGTTGCAACAGGATCCCAGAATTACCAGGTTAGCTAAGGAACTAGAGACCAGACACAACAGGATGACTACGGGAACAGATTGTCAGGATAGCCAGGTTTATCTGGGATGCTGGAGACCAGGCACAACAGGATGACTGCAGGTACAGGATGTAAAGAAATGCAGGGTACTTGCAGAGAGATGATCACTTGGCAGTGCAGGTGATTTACAGAAAGTTATGCACTTTGGAAATGCAGGATACTTGCAGAAGTCAAATACCAGGGAGTAAGCAGGAGCAAAGTTAATGAAACCACAGTCTGGGTCACAAAAGGAGGTGAAAAATGTAGGAAGAAGCAGGAGTCAAATACCAGGATACAAGTCAAGATCAGATCAGATCACATACCTTTTCACAGGGAGACGTGCAGCACTGTCAATTGATGAACTCGCCCAGTTTGCAGGGAAAGGCAGTCTTACAAAGACCAGACACAACTGATCAGATTCACTGATGAGAACTTAACCCCTTGCAGGCAGGAACAGATGAAGGCAGAGCAGTCTCTAGGGTGAGGTGCTGAAGTGCAGCCTGGGGCGTGTTGTGACAATCATCAAAGGTTGTTTGAAGGTTGTGAGATGTCAACTCATCCTTCATATATTCAGAAGACGGCGACCAAAACCTTATTGTTCCAGCCCAAATCCGAGGCTAGAATTCTATATTGTACAATATATTGAGCCACAATTGTGGTGACGTGCCATAGGAGTCTGGCAGATGCAGAAGACAGCTGACTGTTCTTGTCAAATACCTTAGTGATGGTCCAACTAAAAATACTGTTTAGAATGGGGTATTTCTTTTTCCCCAAAAATGAACCACAGGATAAGACCTGACCAGATAATAATGCTGGCTACTTCAGCATGAGATTTCCTGGTCAAGGTTGATAGTATATTGAACTCTGTTTGAGGAAGCCCCTGCAGGCCTGTGGGTCTCCATTCTAGGTAGGTGGTGGCGGAATATGTAGATTAGAAACAGAGGGTCTGATCCATGTTCAGATAGAAGTCCCTTTGTGTGCTGTATCTTGTGTGAAATAGTTTAAACCAATGAACACAATTCATATCTGAACGTAAGTTATGCTTATAGCTGCCTATGACATGAAGGGCGGTACTGGGGAGGAAGGGGTGGATGGACATAGGCGAGGTACAGTAAGGGGGTGCCAGGGCAGTTGTGGCTGATTCAAGTCCCATGTTTATTGTTTCAGCGGTATCATTTGCACCAGCAACAGGGCAGTTGTAAGTGCGGACTGATAGTGATGACTGACAGCACAGAACAACTGTAAGACAGACCATAAAAATACATTGTATGTACAGTATGCATTAAGAGCATCTTTATTTATATATTTAATGTATTCAAAATATATTTGTAAAATTCATATTTTTTATTGTATGAATATTTTTGTATGTGTTCTGATGTGACCTTATCCATGTGCGTATCCTGCACTATGTTCTGTCTATATACGGCAAGTAAAGTTTAGGCAGCGCTTACTTATAGCCATATTTAAGTTTAAACGTATCTTGAGAACCACTTGGATTTGAATACAGATGGAACAACGCTCAAGTTCCGTATCCTTTTTTAAAACGCAAGTTGCGTTGCGATTTGAATGAGGCCCAGAATGCACTGGGATAAGAATCACAGATGCAGAAGAGGGAGTCAGAAAGGCCTGAAGTGCATCAATGCAGCTAGAAAGTGAACAAGCTTGTCAGATTCTAGTTACCATTTATTTAGTACATTCTACAAAATGACAGCTAGAATCTGATTGGTTGCTATAGGCAACATCTTCTCTATTTCAAGACCACAGTTTAGTAAATAAACCCCTAAGTCACTAAGAAAGAAAATGATTTGCTTTCAACACCAGCGGGAAATTAGCTTTATGGGTTTATTGATTAATTGACTTCTGATGGATTCCCACAACCTAAGACAAACTTATTATAATATGTGTTTTATTGGTCTGTCCCCCCTTCCCCGGATTATTTAAATGATACAAAAGAGAAGCAGATGTCTACAAAACTATATAACAGCCCAGGCAGTAGCTCACGTCACAAACTGACACATTTTCTGGGTTTGTGTAGCGATTCATTTGTACGATCCTAATGAATTTGCCCCAGGGAGCTGAAACCTAAACATGCAATTTGTTTTTTGTAACTAATTCAAGAGAGTGCCTGGATTCACATGTAATAATTCATAATATACATATTTATACAGCATCTCAGCACGTTTATTTGCAGGAGTTACTCGGATTTATAATTTGTTTTGTTACTGCGCATTTCATTAGAGATGTAATCATTAGATTTAATTTTACAATGCAGCAAGTGCGATCTATTAGGTAATGTATAGCTTACATAAACATGCACTAATATACACGTGATATTGCACCTGTAAGATATAGAGGAGCCCATGGGGCACTTACATACTGTGACCTACAATGGCCACTTAGGTGACCGGCACAGAGCTTACATTTCTGAGCAGACAGATGAGCTTTACAGGGAATGATCTGTAGATCTCCTATTCATATTCTCTCATAATCATAAGATAGTAAAAGACCTGAATGTTCTCAATGATGGACCAGTTTCTCCAGAAGCGCCCACCTGCCGCTAGCTCACAAGGAGATAGCGGCGTTGGCAAGAAGACTCTCCAGTAGCCAGGCTAGTCAATCCGTCAACTACAATATACGTACATCCACTTATTGCTTCTCTTCATGAGAAGCTCCTGGCCGACCGGCATGAAGATATTAATACCTCTCTAAAAGAAGCACTTTCTTCAGCACTATTAGACATATTGACACAGCTGGCATGCAGGAAAATATCCTATAGCTGAACAAATACAAGATATTGTGCAAAGACCAGAGGAAGAGAATTAAACAGCTGTAGATGATGCAGGAGGGTCTGTAACATCTCCAAATCAGAGAAAATCAGCTACATCACTTGAGCTGAGGATCTTTATCTCAGCATATTATTCCAGGCCGCAAGATCAATGGAGGCTCAAAAGGAGTCATAGAGGACAGAGTAATTCTGTGCGTGTCCTGTAGCACACGTGTGCTGTGGCATGTGCATACCTTGAAACTGTTCCTCTCTTTATCCTCTTACCTGTAGGTTTAACCCTCTGTCTGGTCTGGTTATAGATCATTAACCTTCTCGATTGGTATCTAAATGAATAATAATATCCAACCTTATCTATTATTACGTGTTAGTTCCTTGTTTAGCTGTGTTGTAGAAAGTGTGCTAGGATCATGTGCTAACCAAATGGTGTTGTGGCCATTTAAAATACAGACATATATGATTAGTCTAATATATTATACATGTAGGTAACAAAACTTTATATTATTTAATGCATTATTATTATTATTATTTTAATATTGCACCAACGTAATCTGTAAAGTTGAAAGAGAAAACACTGGTTGTGAGTAATGGTCTCATCTGTAATGTAAATACAGTGGTCATTGTCACTGAAAACTACCATAGGATAAACTGCACAATGTTATACGTACATAAGGCTACAAACTATAAGGTTCTAACGGTTGTGTTTAAACATCAATTGTAATAAAAGAGGGGTTGACTAATGTGTTTTTCTTTTCATATGATCCATGAAATAAAAACTTGGAGCTCATTAAAATGCTTCTTGAACTATCAGCACAAATGAAGTGACATCAATATTATTGATAATAAAATAGAATAATAAACCAACAGATTTACTCCCCAAACACAAGACTTGTTTTTATTAATAATATGTTTGATAATACAAACAGGACTTTATACAGTGTCCTACACTTACTATATATTACATAATAACATATAATTCATAGCCTGTTGTATGATCAGATCACCAGCTACAGAAATGATTTGCTGGAGCGGCCACTGCGCCCCCTTGGGACTGCGCCCTGGGCGACGGCACCGTCCGCACCTGCCTGGTTACAGCTCTGCTGGTGATGACCAGACACCGCTCACTGCAGGGTATAGGACCCCTCAGGACCACATGAGGGGCAGAGACCTTTCTGGTCGTAATAGTCCTAGTTTTCCATTTGGCGTTAGGTCTGCTCCATTACAGAATTTACCAGGGGTACAGTTCAGGGGACAGACACATTTTTATAATAACGGAGAGACCACAAGGGCAGATAGTTATAAACTGCACTCACTCAGCAGATACAGTATTATAATACAGTACAGTCCACACCTCCAGGTAATCAGAGTACAGTGTATACCCCCCTCCCTCTGGAGATACAGTGTTATAATACAGTACACTACAGTCCACACCTCCAGGTAATCAGAGTACAGTGTACACTCCAATCCCTCTGGAGATACAGTATTATAATACAGTACAGTACAGTCCACACCTCCAGGTAATCAGAGTACAGTGTACACTCCCCTCCCTCTGGAGATATAGTATTATAATACAGCACAGTACAGTCCACACCTCCAGGTAATCAGAGTACAGTGTACACTCCCCTCCCTCTGGAGATATAGTATTATAATACAGTACAGTACAGTCCACACCTCCAGGTAATCAGAGTACAGTGTACACTCCCCTCCCTCTGGAGATATAGTATTATAATACAGTACAGTCCACACCTCCAGGTAAACTGACTACAGTGTACACCCCCCCGGATAGTACAATCTTTATTACCTCTACGTCTCAGTTTATGCCCCATGTGGGCCGTCTCGAGCATTTCCAATTAGTTTGCTGTTTTCCTCTCTGTCGCTAAGCTGAGGCACCAGCCCATTAACCTAACTCATTTTGGTGAAATAATTTCTTCCAATGAGCGTATACATCCCTCGCAGCCTCACAGCTATGAGCTGAGAATTCTTCTCCTAAAATGTGTCCTCAGAGTAACACAAGTAACACAAAGATCACACAGAGAGGAGGGAATGATAAACACTCAGAACTATGGTGTCATAACTGGGAATCTATACCCAAAAATTATTTATACAATTTTTTTTAATAAACACTGACGCTATCTAAGATTAGCAACAATACAAACACATGGCACGAGTCATTAAGGAACGTATATGCTGATAGGTGCCATATTTTGTGTAAAATCGAGAGATGAACCATACACCAGAGAATGCAGCAACGTCCAATTCATCTTAGAGCGCAAAAGGACCCTTACTACAGCCTACTATTACTGGGTATATGCATGCAGTCAATGTACAGTAAGAGAATGCCAGTATCGAGCACACGCAGCAGCGTCCATTCAAGCTCTGGGCCTCTCTCAGGTATTAATACTGTTGTATCACTTGCACCAGCTACAGGTCAGGTGTAACTGCTGAGTGATAGTGATGACGGCTGAGTATACTGCTACAGCATGTGTTTGCAATCAGAAGCAACTGTGAAAATGCATTTTAGTTACAGTAAACATTCATCCCATCCTAATAAATGTATTTTATGGAAAAATACAGGAAAAAAAGCTTTTTTTAAAATTTTTAACAGATTACGAAGCTCAGTATTGAATATCCATCACACTCTCACTCATATCCAGGGGCGGGCTGGGCCGGGGGGCATGGGAGCATCGGCCCCCCGGGCCGCTCAGTCTAAAGGCTGTTTGGGCCGTTAGACTGATGACGCGGCTGCATCGCGTGTCATGTGATGCGGCCGCCTGTGCGCACCCCGGGCTGAAACTTGCCAGCCCGCGCCTGCTCATATCCTGTGAATGGTGAATGGTTATACCACAGGCCGGTGAATTAGTTACTGCAGTGTGATATCCAGCACTTATATGTGAGATTTAGTGCACACTTGCAGTGAGTGTCGACTATTTGAGGATAACATGAATATATACTGTAAACACTTTCTATTTGTATTGAGAATGTATATGTTTAGGTTTACATGTAAGCCAGGCATATATCAAAAATATTATTTGGCTGTTTTTGTTTTAAGAAATAGTGGAGGTGGAAATGATTTAAAGGTAGTTTACTTTTTAAACAAATCTCTGAAACTCAGTTACAGTGTTACAAATATACACCTGTGTGAGTGGAAACTAGTCCCAGGATGGACAGGCTCAGGACAGATCACACAATAACAGAGAAATCCCCCATTCATAGTGAGAACACGTCCCAGCCAAATCAGCCCTGACTGGAGAGTCTATGGGGAGGGGCTGCAAAAAAACAATGCAGCCCCCCTTCAAGAGTACTAGCCTCATGCTGGCACAGCACGCCTGGGCTGTGGGTACCGAGGTCATCAGAAATAAATCAGGACCCTTGGAGTGACAAGTCTGCCACCCCATTGGCCCAGTATAATGGACAGGGGTCTGTAAGATACCTGCCAATTATACAAATATTATATAAATAAGTAAACAATACACTGACATATATTTTAAAAATAAACTTTAACTCAATAAAAGACTTCACAAAACACTTTGTTCAAAAATAAAATTTTCCCAAATAAATCTCCCAACTCTTAATGCAGCGGGAAACTCCAAGGGGGCAATTCAATTGACCACCGGTTTTTTTACACCGCGTTATGTCATTTTAACGCGGTTTTCACTCATTTTAGAGAGAGTTAACTTTACCCGATATTCAATTACATTTTTAACGCAGCGTTCTTTTTGCACAAATGGTCCTATTGCGGACAAGTAGAAGATCCACTGAAAGTATAGGGAGGGAGGGAGGGAGAAGGGTTAAAAGCTATTCAATTGTTTTTCAACGCGGCGCGGTAAACTGTCAAAGTTTTACCTCGCACCTCTCATGGCTGTGCATAAAATTAAAAACATAAGAAAACTATTTGAAATCATGTAATAATGTAAAACAAAATATAATTTATATTTATCAGTAAGGTCTGACATGAAAAAGGTGATTTTCTTTTATAAAAAGCATGTAAAAAAAATTAAAAATAATAAACACACTAATCACTATTTAATATGTTTATGTATGTTATTTGTACTAATATGTATGTACTAATGTGTTTTGTCATGGTATAGATGATTGTATAGTAAAAAAAAGTAAAATAATAAAATATAGTAAAAAAAACTACTGTATGTAGATATTAAAAATTAGAAAGGTTGTGTAATGCAATAAAATGTATGCCAATGCATTGTTTTTATTAATAGATGACCACGTTAAACCCTCCCCTTCACTCCCCAAAAAATTTGCAAGCACCAATGATTAACACACGGGGGCTGTCTTACCTGTTTTACAATTGAATTGCACGATTTTTTACGCTGCAGTAGCTAAAAACGGTCGCGTCTGCGGGTATATTTTTTTTTAACCCGGTGGAAAAAAAAACCCCACAGTCGCTTGAATTCCCCCCAAAATCTTGAACTCTGGGAAGACTTCAACATGGTTGCTGATCCAAAGACTAGATAAGTCCCAACAAACACCAGCACTCCAAACTGAGGTCAAGTGTAATGTTGAAAAGAAAGCACTGAATGTAGACCCGTGGAGACTTAATTTTCCATCAGAGAAATCCTTGACCATAATATACTTTATTCTAGTGACTTGTAACATTATGGCAGAAATATGTCAGATCCAGATAGGAGACATTATAATATCAATGCCCTTCTCTTTATCACAATCTGGTTGGCCTCAGAGACAGCTCTTACTCACTCATTGTCACTCACCGGACCGTGAGTGCCTCTTCCCGGACATTTAGGAACCGTGGTCGTCCACCATCCTGAGGGTCTGCGCATGCGCAGCCCTTTTCTATACTTCAGTGTATACCCCTTTAACTCAATTGGCAGATCAGGCAACCTCCCTATATTAAGCACCTGTGGTCAACACCACGTTGCCTGATCTTGGAGTCTCATTCCTCATGAGTCTCTGAAGGTGTTCCTGTATTCCTCGTGTATTCAGCGCTGCTGATTCCTGTGGTTTCCAAACCACTTCTATTCCTGTGGTTTCCATACCACTTCTACCATCAACTATATCATCAGGACTGTTTGCTGATTCCTATCCGCTGCCTCCGTGCACTACAGTCTTCTAAACCACTTCTACCATCAACTATATCATCAGGACTGTTTGCTGATTCCTATCCGCTGCCTCCGTGCACTACAGTCTTCTAAACCACTTCTACCATCAACTGTATCATCAGGACTGTTTGCTGATTCCTATCCGCTGCCTCCGTGCTCTACAGTCTTCTAAACCACTTCAACGTTATTTTATATCAATGTGACTGTTTGCTCATTGCTATCCGCTGCCTCCGTGCACTCCAGCTTTTACTTCACTCACCTGCTTCTCATCAAGTCTGTTTGCTGATTCCTATTCGCTGCCTCTGTGCACTACAGTCTCCTGCTTGCAACTCGCCTGTGTTCATCATCGTGACTGCCAGCCGACTACTATCCGCTGCCTCCGTGCACTACGGTCTCCTGCTTGCAACTCGCCTGTGTTCATCATCGTGACTGCCAGCTGGCTACTATCCGCTGCCTCCGTGCACTACAGTCTCCTGCTTGCAACTCGCCTGTGTTCAACATCGTGACTGCCAGCTGATTACTATCCGCTGCCTCCGTGCACTACAGTCTCATCTCATCTTTGCTGTGGCTTCCTCGAGACTGCCGCTTTCATGACCATCTGCTACACTTCGTGATCTACAGCTCCTGCCCTGCGCTGCACTCCTGTTTCTCATCGCTGTTGGTTCCTGTGGTTGCTACTGGTTACCTCCGTGTGCCGTTGAGCCCTGCTGCTGTGGTCAGCGCTATCGTCCATCTCCTGCTGATCCTCTCTCCACGTCTTCACGTGTTCCACTGGTCTCTACCCTCCTGTCAGCATTGGATTTGTATCTCATCTACTACCCTCTGCTGGATCATCTCGATTCTCCTGGGTCTCCTATGAGTCCAGTTCCACGTGTTGCTGACTCCTGTGGATTCGTGTCCCTGTTGGTCTACTCACCTGTGCGCTGCACCTGCTAGACCTCTGCCTCACCTGTCCAGGGACTTTCTATCCAGTCGGCCTCTAGCCGCTCAGGTACCGCTGCTATCCCATCTGACTGCTACTGCTGAACCACGGTATGCATACTTCTCATTGACTGTGCTGTGTATTGCATATCTTGCTGGACTGTGTTTGGTTCTCTCTGGAGTTTGCTATCCGCTGAGTCTATTGCCATCATTGACTGTGTTATCATTGTGCTGGACTACTTCAAGAGACTTTCTAGATTGCAGACCTGCTCAGTCATTTATATATATATATATATATCTATATTGTGCATATTACTGTGGATCGTGTATAAGGTGCCTGTGTATATCCTGTGTTGCAGTCTTCCCCCGTGCACCTCCTCACATATATATATTCAGTGGTACAACTTGCTGATGTCAGACCACTGATCCCTGTTTCCGGTATCACCTGTTCCATCCTCCTCTCACATAGCAGTGGTACAACTTGCTACCACAGACCACTGACTACCTGGATACCTCCACTTGGATTCCATTCCTTCACTCAGACAGCGGTACAACTTGCTACCCGCAGACCGCTGACTCTCACCACCTCCTTGTTTCTGTTGGACATTCCTCCTCACTATAGCAGTGGTACAACTTGCTATCGCAGACCACTGACTATATTCACGTGTTCTTGTCCATACAGTTCCTTGTGTATTATTATCTCATTATTACCAGTGTTGCTAGTCATAGACTTTCCTGAGCATCTCATCGGCCATCATTTCATGTTCCGTGATCACCCAGCTACCAGAGTACCCTATTACCATCTACATTGCTCTGGTAAGCCTACCATCTGGTGATCCCTGGGTAAAGACTCCTAGTGCCCGTGACAGTAAGATCAGGCCATGACAGACCCAGATGCGGAACCTACCGCCAAAGAGATGCTGCAACATCTGGTTAGCCGTGTGGAACAACAGGATGCCCGCCAACAGCTGTTACTTCAGTGTTATCAGTCATTAACCTCCCAAGGAACATCTGGACAGACTGTGACAGCTACTACTGAAGCTCCTGTGCTTTCCTCCGTTTCTCCATTGCCATCCCAGGTGCCTACAGCTTCCACGCTTCACCTGCCTACTCCGTCAAAGTATGATGGAGACCCCAAAACTTGTAGGGGTTTCCTTAACCAATGTTCAGTCCATTTTGAGCTCCAACCTCAAAATTTTTCTACCCATCGTTCCAGAGTGGCCTATCTTATCTCTTTGTTTTCAGGACAAGCCCTGGCTTGGGCCTCCCCTCTGTGGGAGAGGAACGATCCAATATTACAAGATAGTGCCAAATTCATTTCTACATTCCGAAGTGTGTTCGATGAACCAGGTCGTGTGACCTCCGCTGCTTCCAGCATCCTCCGTCTGCGACAAGGATCTCATACTGTAGGCCAGTACGTCATTCAATTTAGGATCTTAGCCTCTGAACTTCAGTGGAACACTGAAGCCCTAGTTGCCGCCTTCTGGCAGGGGCTTTCCGATAAAATTAAAGATGCACTGACTACTCAAGAGCTTCCTTCGTCCCTTGAAGATTTGATCTCTCTATGCCATCGTGTTGATATGAGATTTCGTGAAAGAGAGGCTGAGAAAACGACTTCTGCTAAAGCACCTCTTCGCTCTAACCCTCAATTTCGTCCAGTGTCACCTGCTGTGATTCCCATGGAGATAGGACGTTCCAAGTTATCTTCTGAGGAGAGGAGACGAAGAGTCAAGAATAGACTCTGTATCTATTGTGCTGATTCCACTCATGTCCTCAGCTCCTGCCCTAAGAGATCGGGAAATGCCAGGCCCTAACTAGTTCTGGAGAGGTGAAGTTAGGGTCCCTGGAGTCCTCTCCATCGTCTATGAAATCTAAAGTCTGCGCTTTTGATGTGACTATTTCCTTTGCTACCAAAACCTTTGAGTCACAGGCATTGATTGATTCCGGAGCAGCAGGAAATTTTATTTCCAAATCGTTAGTAAATCAATGGTCTCTACCAGTGATTACCTTAAAAACTCCCATTACTGTGACGGCTATCGATGGATCACGTCTCATCAACGGTCTCATCACCCAGAGTACGTCTCCAGTAACCCTTCAGATTGGTGCTCTGCATCATGAAGAGATATCGTTTTTAATTCTTCCTGTTACGACAAGTCCGATTGTCCTAGGCCTTCCATGGCTTCAGTGTCACTCTCCCCAGATTGACTGGCGCACCCCTCAAGTCACGTCTTGGGGGCCTGAATGTCACCATCATTGCCTTTCCCAAGTCATTCCTCTCAAGGTACAGCAAGCTTCCATCTCAGCTATTTCCCCGGGACTCCCTCCTCAATATGCTTCATTTACCGATGTTTTTGATAAAGCTCAGTCTGAACGTCTTCCTCCTCATCGTTCTTGGGATTGTCCGATTGATCTTCTTCCTGGCAAGACTCCTCCCAGGGGCCGGGTCTATCCACTCTCGTTACCTGAAACTCAAGCTACATCTGAATATATACGGGAGAACCTCCAGCGTGGGTTCATTCGACCTTCCACCTCGCCCGCTGGAGCTGGGTTCTTCTTTGTCAAAAAGAAGGATGGATCATTACGCCCTTGTATAGATTTTCGTGGACTCAATGCCATTACTATCAAGAATCGGTATCCCATTCCGTTGATCACTGAGCTATTTGACCGCATCAAGGGAGCCCGTATTTTTACTAAGTTGGATCTTCGTGGTGCCTACAATTTAATCAGAATCCGTTCCGGTGACGAATGGAAGACAGCGTTTAACACCAGAGACGGGCATTACGAATATCTGGTAATGCCTTTCGGGCTATGTAATGCCCCCGCTGTTTTTCAGGGCTTCATCAATGAGATTTTTCGGGACTTATTATATGTATGTGTCGTCGTCTACCTGGACGACATATTGATTTTTTCACAGGACCTGCCTTCTCACCACCAACATGTGGCAGAAGTCCTCTCCAGGCTACGGAAAAATTCATTGTTCTGTAAATTAGAAAAATGTTCATTCGAATTACCCCAGATTCCATTCTTGGGGTATATTGTTTCCGGAGTTGGTCTGAAGATGGATCCTGACAAAGTAAATGCTGTACTACATTGGCCCCAGCCAACTACTCTTCGTGCGATCCAGCGTTTTTTAGGTTTTGCCAATTACTATAGACGCTTCATTCAAGACTTTTCTTCCATTGCATCTCCTATTGTGGCCCTGACTCGAAAAGGGGCTAATCCTAAGCAATGGTCTACTGAGGCTATTCAAGCCTTTCAAACATTAAAAGAGTCCTTCTCTTCGGCTCCAATCCTTCGTCAGCCTGATGTGACACTCCCCTTTTTCATAGAAGTAGATGCCTCTAATGTGGGCTTAGGAGCTATTCTCTCCCAACGCTCGGAACAGCAAAAATTCCACCCTTGTGCCTTCTATTCTCGGGGTCTCCTACCCGCAGAGAAGAATTATACCATCGGAGACAAGGAATTACTGGCTATCAAAGCCGCATTAGAGGAATGGAGATACTTGTTGGAGGGAGCTCGCCATCCGGTGACGATCTTCACGGATCATAAGAACTTGTCATATCTCCAGTCTGCCCAATGCTTGAACCCTCGTCAAGCAAGATGGTCTCTTTTCTTTTCCCGTTTTGAATTAATAATTACCTTCAAACCAGCTGCCAAGAACAAAAAAGCTGATGCCTTATCTAGAGCCTTTGTTACGTCCTCTGATATAGAAGAGGTTTCCAACCATACCATTCTAGACCCCAAATGTATCTCACTGGCTGCTTCATCCACCAAAACGCTACCATTTGGGAAGACTCTCGTGCCTCCTACACTAAGGAGGAAAATCCTTTCGTGGTTCCATGCCTCTCGTTTTTCTGGACACGCCGGTGAACACAAGACTTTTGAGATCCTCTCTCGAAGTTACTGGTGGCCTTCTATGAGGAGGGACGTCAAAGAGTTCATTGCTTCCTGTGAATTATGTTCGCAATTCAAATCCTCCCGCAGAACCCCAGCAGGGTTGCTGCGACCACTACCCATTCCGTCCAAACCATGGACCCATATTAGTATGGATTTCGTTACTGACTTACCACCTAGTAAGAACCATAACACTATTTGGGTGGTAGTGGACAGATTTTCGAAGATGGCTCATTTCATCCCTCTGTCTGGTTTGCCTTCCTCGTCTATCCTGGCTGAACATTTCATTAAAGAGATCTTCCGTATCCATGGATGTCCATCTGAGATTGTGTCTGATAGAGGAGTACAATTCGTGTCCAGATTCTGGCGAGCCCTTTGTAAAACCTTGGGCATACGATTAGCACTCTCATCTTCTTACCATCCACAATCCAATGGACAAACCGAACGTGTCAATCAAGATCTTGAGACTTTTATAAGGATATTTTCATCAGCCAATCAAGACAACTGGGTAGAGTTACTCCCTTGGGCTGAGTTCGCCCATAACAACATGTACCATGAGTCATCATCCAAAACTCCATTCTTTGTGGTCTACGGTCACCATCCGTCTTTTCCGGAATTTCCTGCCCTCCCGCCCACCCAAGTTCCTGCGGTGGAGACTGTTTGTCAGACCTTTAAAAATATCTGGTCTCAGGTCAGAACCTGTTTAAAGAAGACATCTGTCAAATATAAATCTTTCGCTGATAAGAAGAGGCGGGCTATTCCACCATTAAAAATTGGAGATCGTGTCTGGTTATCCACAAAAAATATTCGTTTGAAGGTTCCATCCATGAAATTCGCCCCTCGTTTTATTGGTCCATATAGGATCATTCAAGTTATCAATCCAGTATGTGTGAAACTCCTTCTTCCTAAGAGTCTTCGGATTTCTAATGCCTTCCATGTATCTTTGCTCAAACCTCTTATTATCAACCGTTTTTCAACTCCTCCCTCAGCTCCGCAGCCAGTTCAAGTTCATCAGGAGGAGGATTTTGAGATTACCGAGGTACTAGATGCAAAAATTTCGCGAGGAGTCCTCCACTTCCTCGTTCATTGGAAGGGCTTTGGTCCTGAGGAGCGCTCTTGGATCAAAGCTGAAGATCTTAATGCTCCTGCCCTTTTGAAGAAGTTTTACTCCAAAAATCCGGACAAGCCCGGTTCCAGGCGTTCTGTGCCCACCTTTAAAAGGGGGGGTACTGTCACTCACCGGACCGTGAGTGCCTCTTCCCGGACATTTAGGAACCGTGGTCGTCCACCATCCTGAGGGTCTGCGCATGCGCAGCCCTTTTCTATACTTCAGTGTATACCCCTTTAACTCAATTGGCAGATCAGGCAACCTCCCTATATTAAGCACCTGTGGTCAACACCACGTTGCCTGATCTTGGAGTCTCATTCCTCATGAGTCTCTGAAGGTGTTCCTGTATTCCTCGTGTATTCAGCGCTGCTGATTCCTGTGGTTTCCAAACCACTTCTATTCCTGTGGTTTCCATACCACTTCTACCATCAACTATATCATCAGGACTGTTTGCTGATTCCTATCCGCTGCCTCCGTGCACTACAGTCTTCTAAACCACTTCTACCATCAACTATATCATCAGGACTGTTTGCTGATTCCTATCCGCTGCCTCCGTGCACTACAGTCTTCTAAACCACTTCTACCATCAACTGTATCATCAGGACTGTTTGCTGATTCCTATCCGCTGCCTCCGTGCTCTACAGTCTTCTAAACCACTTCAACGTTATTTTATATCAATGTGACTGTTTGCTCATTGCTATCCGCTGCCTCCGTGCACTCCAGCTTTTACTTCACTCACCTGCTTCTCATCAAGTCTGTTTGCTGATTCCTATTCGCTGCCTCTGTGCACTACAGTCTCCTGCTTGCAACTCGCCTGTGTTCATCATCGTGACTGCCAGCCGACTACTATCCGCTGCCTCCATGCACTACGGTCTCCTGCTTGCAACTCGCCTGTGTTCATCATCGTGACTGCCAGCTGGCTACTATCCGCTGCCTCCGTGCACTACAGTCTCCTGCTTGCAACTCGCCTGTGTTCAACATCGTGACTGCCAGCTGATTACTATCCGCTGCCTCCGTGCACTACAGTATCATCTCATCTTTGCTGTGGCTTCCTCGAGACTGCCGCTTTCATGACCATCTGCTACACTTCGTGATCTACAGCTCCTGCCCTGCGCTGCACTCCTGTTTCTCATCGCTGTTGGTTCCTGTGGTTGCTACTGGTTACCTCCGTGTGCCGTTGAGCCCTGCTGCTGTGGTCA
This sequence comes from Mixophyes fleayi, assembly GCF_038048845.1. Classification (NCBI taxonomy): domain Eukaryota; kingdom Metazoa; phylum Chordata; class Amphibia; order Anura; family Limnodynastidae; genus Mixophyes; species Mixophyes fleayi. The sequence goes on along the minus strand of NC_134412.1, from coordinate 96,469,249 downwards.
GCGCTATCGTCCATCTCCTGCTGATCCTCTCTCCACGTCTTCACGTGTTCCACTGGTCTCTACCCTCCTGTCAGCATTGGATTTGTATCTCATCTACTACCCTCTGCTGGATCATCTCGATTCTCCTGGGTCTCCTATGAGTCCAGTTCCACGTGTTGCTGACTCCTGTGGATTCGTGTCCCTGTTGGTCTACTCACCTGTGCGCTGCACCTGCTAGACCTCTGCCTCACCTGTCCAGGGACTTTCTATCCAGTCGGCCTCTAGCCGCTCAGGTACCGCTGCTATCCCATCTGACTGCTACTGCTGAACCACGGTATGCATACTTCTCATTGACTGTGCTGTGTATTGCATATCTTGCTGGACTGTGTTTGGTTCTCTCTGGAGTTTGCTATCCGCTGAGTCTATTGCCATCATTGACTGTGTTATCATTGTGCTGGACTACTTCAAGAGACTTTCTAGATTGCAGACCTGCTCAGTCATTTATATATATATATATATATCTATATTGTGCATATTACTGTGGATCGTGTATAAGGTGCCTGTGTATATCCTGTGTTGCAGTCTTCCCCCGTGCACCTCCTCACATATATATATTCAGTGGTACAACTTGCTGATGTCAGACCACTGATCCCTGTTTCCGGTATCACCTGTTCCATCCTCCTCTCACATAGCAGTGGTACAACTTGCTACCACAGACCACTGACTACCTGGATACCTCCACTTGGATTCCATTCCTTCACTCAGACAGCGGTACAACTTGCTACCCGCAGACCGCTGACTCTCACCACCTCCTTGTTTCTGTTGGACATTCCTCCTCACTATAGCAGTGGTACAACTTGCTATCGCAGACCACTGACTATATTCACGTGTTCTTGTCCATACAGTTCCTTGTGTATTATTATCTCATTATTACCAGTGTTGCTAGTCATAGACTTTCCTGAGCATCTCATCGGCCATCATTTCATGTTCCGTGATCACCCAGCTACCAGAGTACCCTATTACCATCTACATTGCTCTGGTAAGCCTACCATCTGGTGATCCCTGGGTAAAGACTCCTAGTGCCCGTGACACTCATGGAGACGTCCTTCTTATTTAAACCAGCCCCAGCATTTTCCAAAGTATATTAAAAGTAATTTCAAAGAGCACTTGGATGATAACATAGAGCATTGGGACAACTCTTTCTGGGAGGCATCTAGATCTTGTATTTGGGAAAATATCATAACTGTAATTTAATTGAACCAAATGAAACAGTGTCAAGTATAGATTCCTTTCACAGGCAGTGCTGGATTATTATAATGGCTATACCTCTGACCGGTTAGGGGACTCCCTGGGAAGATACACATGGACATGTCAGCAGACAGTTATTAGCTTTCCCGAGCACAAACTAAACTAGATTATACAAAAACTTTTTTTTTTAGATTGGGGAATTGGGCTGGAAAACAGGTCAATATGACAAAAACTGTCAAAGATAAGAATAATATTGTAGCGATCAAACTTGGCCACTCTGTTATCTTTCTTATAATGTTGGAAGAATTGGCGGACATGTTCCATAAACATTATTCTAATCTGTATAAACAGATACCCCAAACCCCTCAATTTTGGAGAAGCTATTGGAGGAAGTGCAAAAACACACACATGTGACAGACTTGTGAAACGCGTAGGTAAAACGCGAATCTATTTAGGCTACCTGAACACTATCATAGTGGGGAACAGCCTCCAAATGTTCTACTGTTCTCTTAGCATTCTCTACATATAAGTGAGACCTTAATTAACACTACATGTACTAATAAACTGCTTGATCTATGTGCAATTTCCTTGTCAATTACAGCACCTTCCAAATGTATATTGAATATAAACGAAAATAGATACAAAATAAAAAAGTTCTCAGCAAACATTGGAATAGCCTAAAAAATGCTGATTGCATAGGCACCCTAATACCGGATAAATCGCAGCACGGTGGCTCAGTGGTTATCACTTCTGCCTCACAGCGTTGGGGTTATGAGTTCAATTCCCGACCATGACCTTATCTGTGAGGAGTTTGTATGTTCTCCCTGTGTTTGCGTTAGTTTCCTCCGGGTGCTCCGGTTTCCTCCCACACTCCAAAAATATACTGGTAGGTTAATTGGCTGCTAATAAATTGACCCTAGTCTCTCTCTCTGTGTGTCTGTGTGTTTGTGTGTTAGAGAATTTAGACTGTAAGCCCCAATGGGGCAGCGACTGATGTAAATGAGTTCTCTGTACAGTGCTGCTTAATCAGTGTCGCTATATAAATAAGTAGTGATGATGATGATGATATAATGCACAGAAAAGCACGAGACATCAGAGGCAACCTAATATCCAGCTTCCTAAAAATCACTGACCATGACAAGATGGAAAACCAAATACATTTTAGAGATTGCAAAGCATGCAAAATAACAAAGCTACAAGATGTAATGTTTATAAATATACCGCAGGGAGTTGGACAGGAAGTTCAGTTATGTTTTGTACGCAAGTGTTGTCCAGTGTTATTTTATACACATCTGCACTGATATTTTCTTCTTTTCTCTGCTCAGAATATGTTAGTGACTCATTGTTGAATTTATTGAGTTTTTTACAGGTTGTATTACATTTTAGCTGCATACTGGGATGTGCTGAGATGCTAAGTACAGTCTGTGCTGGAGAGACATGCACATACATTTATTATATAGCTCTGTAATAAGTGACAGAAAGGATTCCTCTAATAAGTTTGACAAAGTTTTTGCAGCTTGTTATGTATATGACCGATGGAAGTGGATCTATACTCTGTCATTTTGAGAGCCCAGGAACACATCCAGCCAATTAAAGTCTTCTGTGTTAGCTGCTTCCGCCATCGCTGTCACAGATTCTGATTCCAGGAAAAATGCCAAACCGTGCTCAGATATATCCCAGCCCAGTGAGAGAATACCCTGCTGTTATTTTATCTTTAGCAAAATGACAATAGGCCAGTTAAATATGCATTAAAAACAAGAGCTTACAACTGTTTACTTCTGTGAGATGTCTAATGCCCGGCTGATGGTTCCTCGTACAGGAAATTGACTGTTCAATCACGCTGAATTCTTTTCATAGTTTATAAGTAGTTAACATTTAAGGGTCATTGCCACCGAGGCTATTTTGATACTTTTTGGGCTGGTGACGTTTCTACATCAACATCAGTAATTTGTTTGTGCGGTACCCACACTAATAATAGCTTATTTTTCCCAGAAGACTTTGAATTTTCAGAAATTACCATTAATTTGCTCATACATACTGCAACAACAACAAAAGACTCAATATGGGCAATTCAGTTTTTTTCTAAAAAAAAAAAAAAGAAAAAACATATGTATTTTGTTTTCTAAACACCACTGTGGTTCTTGCTTCTGCATTAATTCATAAAACAGCAAAAAGCAGGAATTTGCTGACACTATAGAAATAAATGATGATGATAACACATTTTTTATTTTTGCTAATTTGCATGGTCTTGAATGAAATGCATATAATGGGTAGCCCATCTTTAGAAATAGACAACATAATAATGCACCAAATTAGGGTATTCCCGTGTTTATTGAGGCCAGGATGGGGGGGACCTGAGCATTAGTACCCCCAAACTCTGGACTTTCTGTAGTGTAGAGCGTTATTGTCTGGTGATCACCAAACAATAATTAATAAAGAGGCCACATTCCTGAATTTATTGATGCCAGAATAGGAGTTCCTCCCCATCTCTGGACTTCTTAATGAGTTCTATAGTGTAAGGGTTATAGGAGGATTTCTAGAACAAAGAGACACACTATGATAATGGAGGACAGAAGAACTGATAGATAGATCTATGGTCACACCACAGTTGTGGTGGGGGACGTGTACAGGAAAGGAATCCAATGATACAGGAGACAAGTATATGGCTAATAAAGTCTTAAATAGAAGATAATAGGGCAACTCAGTGGCCCAGTGGTTAGCACTTCTGCCTCACAGCACTGGGGTCATGAGTTCAATTCCCGACCATGGCCTTATCTGTGTGGAGTTTGTATGTTCTCCCTGTGTTTGCGTGGGTTTCCTCCGGGTGCTCCGGTTTCCTCCCACACTCCAAAAACATACTGGTAGGTTAATTGGCTGCTATCAAAATTGACCCTAGTCTCTACCTGTCTGTCTGTCTGTGTGTGAGTGTGTCTATATTAGGGAATTTAGACTGTAAGCTCCAATGGGGCAGGGACTGATGTGAATGAGTTCTCTGTACAGCGCTGCGGAATTAGTGGCGCTATATAAATAAATGATGATGATGATGATGATGATGATAATAGAAAATATTAAGAAAGAACAAAACAACCTCTCCCCCCAAAAAACAAACAAACCATAAAAATGAAACGCATACAAAGAGGGCAGTAGTGCGTCATAGAGAGAACAGCGGGAGCAGCCGCCCATAGTGTGATCCTACAACAGTCGTGTTATGAGTGATAATAGAAATAAGACCGTGAAGCCACACGTCGTACAGATTATGAATCTGGATACAGAACTTCATTTTACAGGCTCTCTTTGCATATCAGTGGAATTAAAATAGTCTTTATTTCTTAAACGATAGGATTATATTACATCAGGAGGGAGAAGTTGTATTTGTACAATTATTTTTATACGGGATTGTAACTCCTAAAAGACTTTTGTTTTAACAGAAATAATCTCCCTCTGAGTGGCAGAATGATAAGAACCCCTCCTTTATATGGCCAATGTACAGCTGTCAAAATGTCAAAAAATTTGTGCCCTGAGACTTAATTATGTTTCAACACTTCTGTTCTGCACAAGATCTGCGTCTCTCTTCTACTCTCATCACTTCCTCCCATTCCCGGTTACAGGACTTTTTTTGGGCAGCACCCACTTTGTGGAATTCCCTCCCTCGCACGGTAAGACTTTCCTCTAGTCTTCAAACCTTCAAGCGTTCTCTGAAAACCCACCTCTTCAGACAAGCTTATAGTATTCCTCTACCACCCTCTTAATCTCCCTAGGTTACCCTATTACCACCCTCTACACAGCTAACACAGGACAACAACCCACTGACCAACATAGTTGTGTGACATACAACCCACTAAATACTTTGTAACCTTTACATTCTAGCTGGACAAATATTCAATATAATGTAGCACTTACCCTTGTGTATCATGTCACGCCCGACATTCAGTGTGAACGGAGGAGGGACACCGGTGCCGCGATCACGTGAGTATATGTTTTTTGGTTTCTTTAACTACCCTACTTCCCCCCACCAACGAATGGCCACAAGCGCCCTGTACCATCACACACACTACATTGCCAGAAGCCCCATGTGCCATCACACATATTACATTGCCACAAGCCACCTGTGCCATCACACACACATTACTGTCTCCCTTCACCATCACCACATTGTGCCTCCTTATGATCACCACACTGTGCCCCCTTATGATCACACTGCGCCTTCCATGCTGCTTCTGCCCCTTCACCTGGCCCCCCCTTCATCACTCTGTGTCATGCTGCTCCCTCCCCTTCATCACTATGTGCCTTTCTGTCCCCCCTTCTTCATCACTCTGTGCCTTTCTGCTCCCCCCTTCTTTATCACTCTGTGCCTTTCTGTCCCCCCTTCTTCATCACTATGTGCCTTTCTGCTCCCCCCTTCTTCATCACTCTGTGCCTTTCTGCTCCCCCCTCTTCATCACTCTGTGCCTTTCTGCTCCCCCTTTCTTCATCACTCTGTGGCTTTCTGCTCCCCCCCTTCTTCAGCACTCTGTGCCTTACTGCTCCCCCCTTCTTCATCATTCTGTGTCTTTCTACCCTCCCATCTTCATCACTATGTGCCTTCCTGCCCCCCTTCATCACTATGTGTCATGCTGCTCTCCTCCCCTCTTCACCACTATGTGCCTCTCTGCCCCCCCCCTTTCATCACTGTGTGCCTTTCTGCTCCCCCCCCTTTTTCATCACTCTGCCTTTCTACCCCCCTTCTTCATCACACTGTGCCTTTCTGTCCCCCATCTTCATCACTATGTGCCTCTCTGCCCCCCCTTTCTTCATCACACTGTCTCTCTTTCTGCTTTCCTCCCCTTTCCGTTCCTTTACTTACCTTCCTATTGGCTTCTCTCATCTCTTTTTTTCTCTTCTGACTTCTTTCTTGCTTGCTGGCTCCTCTCTGCGCTGTTCCTCACTGAATTCCAGGCGTGACATGATGACGTCACATTCAACATTCAATGCCAACGGAACAGGGAGGAGGAAGGAGGGGCGCCTGCGCTGCAATGAGGATAGTATTGTTATTTTTTTTTAAAGTACCTGCTCAACAAAGGGGGCGGAGCTGTCAGATGTCGGAGCCTACCGAGGAATAACCCGGCTCCCTGCCAGGCCAGTCCGACCCTGCACCTAGTGCTCTGCTCCTCCTCCCAGTACCACTCCTCATATTATTTGTTTTAGTTTAACCCTATAATAAATAATAATCCTATTAATATATAGTGTGAAGCAAAAAACAAGCCCATTTGCTGGCAAAAACATCAGGTTTTCAAAGCAGGTTTTTGCATTTTGATAAATCAGCCTCTTTGTTCAGTACTGTAAAAGAACCTTATTATATAATGTATTGCTATATGATTTATTCCCCATTATAATCAGACAGGTATAAGTGTAACAAAAAAAAAAAAGGGCTTTAGGGAGAAGGAAAATATAAATTAAAATGCAATAAAAAGTGAGGTCTGTTTTTTGTTGCATCATTTGTTTTCATTATTTAAGATTTATCATTTATAATAATAAAGCATCGCTGGGTTAAGCAACACTAAAAATAGCTTCTTTTTATATGGATACATTTATATTGTACTGAAAAGCACCCTTTAAGGATGGACCGCTACTTATGGGCCAGTGCTATGTGCTTGCCCCCCCGGCTAAAGTCTGCCAGCCAGCCCCTGCTCTTACCTCCTGTATGTATGTATTACCCAGTATTGTATTGTATTCTATTACTGTTTATTCCCAATTGTAAAGCACTATGGAATCTGCACTATATAAATAAACAATGATGATGATGTGTCATCAGTATGGTGGTCCCACAATCCTCCTCCATGAAAACATCTTATAAGCACTAGGAGGTTTATGCAGACGTTCCGGAAAATATGTTTTATTAATGTACCGTATCCACTTTCTCTCTCCTACCTTATATATGTGACTCATTTGCGGGAGAGGAACATTTTGGTTTATTTCATGTACTATACTTATACCTAAGCTGATAAAAAGGTGAAACCATCATAGTCCTCCTTCGTATTGCCCATTGGGACTGTTGTTACATGTAAAGCTCAATGGTGCAGGAAAGTTGCTGCGTTCTGCAATCCTGAGAGCTCCATTGCTCATCGGGCATTGACGTTAGTCTGACCACTGCTCTTAGATAAGAACGTTTATTGAACACATTGAAATGTGAACTTGTGTTGTATATTCCGCCATATTGAACAAAGAAGATCCTTAAGCAGCTGGATAAATACAGAGCCCTGGTTATGTGTGATTGTTTAACGTATAATCATTTAACCTGCTGAAATGTGACATACGTGATTTGCTCATCTCTATTCTCACTGTGCCAGCAGCGGTGACACTGGCCGGCTGCAGGATGGAAGATTGAAGCTCTCGGAAAAGCTTGCTGCAATTTAAAGAATTGAATCACTGGCAGACAAAATTGCATTGGGTGCATGCCCCGCGCAGCAATGACAGCTACTTCAGCCACAATTACAGTAATTTACTAGACAATATTGAAATGCAATTTGAGGGAAAAAATAGACTCGATTGGGCAGCGTGGAAAATTGGAGAGGTACAGCCCAGCTCACAGCTTTGTAGTTTATTCTTTATGAAAGATTAAAGGATTGTATGAAATACATTGAAGGCTGGGATATCTACACTTTATTCTTTCATTGCATCATTGTTAATTTGTCCTCTTATTTATCAATTCTGTACGTGAAAAGATAGGACTGCAGTTACCATCCCCATCCGTCACTATGGATTAAGAGGCTGTATTTGAACTTGCAAACACTTTTGATAAATGCCCTGGTGTGGAATATATAGTACACCTTTAGATATATGAGATGATGGACTGCAACCATTAATTTATAAATAAGCCAGGTGGACATTACATTCACTTAGGACTAGAGGTTTCCTGCCCAACCACCCATGCTGCCATGGGAACAGGAAGTCTGAAGCACCTGAAACCCCTTTCACATCTCAAAGCCATGGAAGCAGTTAAAATAGGGAGTTCACCATCATCAACATCATCATCATCTATTTATATAGCGCCAGTAATTCCGCAGCGCTGTACAGAGAACTCACTCACATCAGCCCCTGCCTCAATAGAGCTTACAGTCTAAATTCTCTAACATACACACACAGACTAGGGTCAGTTTGATAGCAGCCAATTAACCTACTAGTATGTTTTTGGAGTGTAGGCAACATCTCCTCTTTTTCAAACTCGCAGTTTAGCAAATATATCCCTAAGTGCCGGAGCCTAGTGTCCAAACCACAGACAGAGCAGACATAGGTTGGTGTGTCTGCCTTACAAGAATCACAGATGTCTGTTTCTGCATTCACTTCATCTTCTTCCCCCAGGTAGTGAGAGAGACACACTGCAGACTGACACGTTTATGACCGTACAAAGACGCGAGCTGCGGGGATGGAGAAGGTGCATTTATAGAGACGCTCCCAGTTCTACAGGCGGTCGCAAAGCAATCAGCTCGGATATGCTGTAACAAGACTCGTCCTATTCTCTTAGCCGGGTGGAGTTTTCACCTCACTTTCAGCAACGTAATAAAACACGCAAAAGTAATGCATGTAATAAAAATGTCTCAAGATTAATTGGGAACATAAAGGGAGCTAAACGGAGCAGTATTTTTGGAGAAGGGGGTGGTCCTAAAATGTTAGAAGATTGGACTTTGATTTGACTCTTGATACCATTCAGATTTTCAGTTATGTCTGCAAAGCCGCAAAACTAGGCGCACCCCCTCCTATAGGGGGCAGTGCCATGGACCAGAATGTGGGCATGTACCATGACATGCGCTGGGAAGAGACAAAGCACATATGGTTGGTAACAATTACTATTACTGAGCTGTGCCTTAAAGCCACTAATAACGAGTTAACTGTACGAACCCAGCATCACAGTTACTTGATTGTTTACTACAATCTGTGCAGTGTAACCTGACTTCAATAACAAGTATAAAAGGCTCACCGAGAACCAGACTTCATCACATTTACTTAAACTCTCCAACTGTTGATGATATTAGTACACAAGATAACAGACAAGATCTAATAAACAGCCTGACTCCTCCTGGCATCAGGTAAGAATGACGGCTGAGGAAAGAGCATCAGACCTACCTGCCTGAGAAGCCGGAGATAGACAGGAGAATGAAATATTAATTTCGCCCCTTGCGCAATTATGCCATCACATATACAGAAATGTGTTTTTCTCTTTGAGAGCGAGAGACGGAGCCTGACAGTTTTATTTACTGCTCATCTCTTCTTTCAAAAAAAATAAAAACACTTTATAGCGTTGGGGATCCCTTTGACGTTTAAGAGCAGACTGATAAAAACAGACTTATTCCCTACTGCAAAGAGAAACTACAGGGGTGCAGGTAGGCCATTATCTGCCATCAATAGCTGTCAGTCAGGGGGTCCCACAGAGAATTGCTGCCTTATCAAACAGTATCTGAGAACATACTAGAGAAGAAGCTTCCACAGGAAGTGTTACTGCAACTACACCTTAATCATGTACGCCGTGTATCCTCTCCCTCTGCTGCTCTGCTCTTTGCTCCAGGCTCCAGGATTTGGTCACTATGTAACAGTCTGTCACCTGGAGGTAACATTCAGCACAATCCTCCCACACTCTTCTTCTGCCAAGACCACGATTATGTGAAAATAAAATTTTTATGGCTGGCATGTTCCTTTGTAGACGGCATATGCCTAATTTGATATCTATAAGATCTTGTCGCCTCAGTTCATATTTAATAAGCAGAAATAGTTTGGTTGAACCCTGGCATCCTCTGTGCTTCCGGCATCTCAGAAATAGGCCAGTTTGATTAATTTTTGTTTTCGAGCAGTCACTGCAGATCAGCCAAGCATCACATAGATTTACTGCTGTTATATTTTTATGATCAGTCCCGGCAGAGTGCCACATTGCCATAGGAAGGAAGAGGCAAACCGCGCGGTTTAGAGACGGCAATAATATTAACACTGCTGCTGTAAGGTCAGGCAGCATTCAGGATGGAATGCACAATGTCGGAGAATGGCAGTCCCTCCTGTAATAGCTGCTATCAAACCTGCCCCTGGAGTGGGGTATTTATTGATTGTCCCTTAAAGATTTTGACTTAGGGTTTTTAATGCAAGGTTAACACTTTCTCTGCCAGGACCTATAAAATCCTGTATAGATTGCCTGTGCAGGTGAAAGTAGTAAATGAAGACTTATTAAAATAAAATCAGTTTTTATTATTTTCTTGATTTCACATATATTTGTAGGTGAATGTTTATCATTGTGTATGTGCACTGGAGGTTATATTTACTTATAATGACCCTCCTCCAGCATAGGGGGTATTTCACTCTCATCGGTGGCTAAGTGGTTAGCACATCTGCCTTACAGCACTGGGGTCATGAGTTCAATTCCCGTCCATGGCCTTATCTGTGTGGAGTTTGTATGTTCTCCCTGTGTTTGCGTGGGTTTCATCCAGGTGCTCTGGTTTTCTCCCACACTCCAAAAACAAACGGTACGTTAATTGGCTGCTATCAAATTGACCCTAGTCTGTGTTTGTCTCTGTGTGTTAGGGAATTTAGACTGTTAGCCCCAATGGAGCAGGGACTGATGTGAGTGAGTTCTCTGTACAGCGCTGCGGAATTAGTGGCGCTATATAAATAAATTATGATGATGATGATCTACTGACCAAGGCGACTATTGTACATTGCCGTTACCCACGGTCATCGCTCCGGTCATTAGCTGCTCACTGCAGATGTGAGCACAGTATCTGATTCAGTAAAAGAAGTAATGTAATAAGTGCGGGCAGATGGTCCATAGGCGACCCACTTCCGGTGCTCACCTACTCCGTAACTTACTCAGCAATCAGAAGGTCGGAGTGAGGAGCGATGACAATATCTTCTGCTCCCATTAGACTGGGAGTGTGGCGCTGGACAAGTAAAGAGTGCTGGTAAGAGACGGAGGAGATTTACATTTGATCAGTTTAGTGCAACCTAAGGACTGTGCTGGGGCAAATATAGACATGTAACTAGAATTCCCTTTATTTGGTCATCAAAAAGAGATGGTCGGATGCCCATGACTTAATTTCATATTGAGTTTGTACTCTGTTACTGAGGGGCTTATTTAATTAGATGACCCCTATTCCAGCGATAAGTAGGATTTAAAAAAATGTTTTTTAGGGAAGTTATCAAACTATTCTTCGTGTCACAAGGCGACAGCACCGTTTCAGTCTCCCCAATGTGCAGTTTCCCGATCACCGATACATAAAAGCAATCGGGATTGAGTAACACATGAGGACCGATATGCTACATGATATGTAATTATCCATGACACATTACAAAACCTTTTGTAATCAGCACAGACTCACTCTCAAGTGTAATGTTACATATGACAATGCATTCACTCCTGAATGTGTTATTCTAGTTACCTGGTTGAACCAGTGAAAGCACTGACTTGTCAGTATTCTCCTTTATAAGAGAATTAGAGGCCCAAACTTTCAGTTCCACGGCTAGTCGGCTTACGTATGCACATATCCACAGAGCTCAGGTGCCCCGGCTAAATGTTTTTGGTAAATTGCAGTGATAAGTATTTTTTTATCAGGCTGATCATCCTTAGCTCCAGATAATGGGACCAACTATTGATTCAAAGCCCCTAAATTGTGACAATAAACCTAGCACAAGATCCCTAAATCTTAAAAGATCTTTTATCGCGCCTCCCAAACTTTAAAGATGTAAAAACCCTCACGCAGCAATACGGTACCAGAGACAACAGGAGAAAATATGTTATTCGACAGTAATGCACCTGAGATCTTTAGAAAAGTTTATAGATTCTACTTTTGGATAGATGCCTCTAAAGGAGCTATGAGTGCGCACTAATGTAATCTTTGCCCTGCACTTAGTCTGCTGGTAGGACATATTAGTTAGTGGACTGTCACTATTCTTCATCTCTGTCCCACAGTTCACTTCTCTTCTTACAGCGCCAGAATCCTCTGAAACGCAACAGAATGGGGGCGTGGCCTAGTGATAAGAGGCTGACAACGCGTTTCACACGCAGACCATGAGAACTGTGACTTACAATATCAAGATGTGCTTATTGAGTGTGGTTCAATAGGAATCCACAAGCTCCATGCTTGTGGTTTTGTATTAGTCTGTACAGCCACAACCCCCTTCACAGCATTTGGCTAGGGCTGTGAGATAAATGATGAAAAGCCCAGAAAAATGGCTTCATGAAGCAGCCACGAAGGGATGTCAGGTTTTCATCCTAGGCTAGAGTGCCTTCAATGCGGCTCTGCAACATTGAGAGGTACTGATGTGCCTCTACCTCAGACCTCTGTGTACCGTCATTGGTACACAGCAGAGTTACAACAAGGTGTCTGCCCTGATTTGCTAATATGTTTTTATTTTGTTCCCTTGCCACATTCATTTTATTTTACACGCTGCAGAAATATAATACAGAAATGTGGTAAGAAATCAACCTCTGATAAATGTAGGTTAAAGCCACAATATTCTCCAGTCAGCCATATCTAACTCAGATATTTTTGTCCTGCATTATATTACTTGCGTGCACACACTGAGCTCAGAATAAATCAATTTACACTCCAGCATATTGCCTTATGCTTGGTCTATTTTATTAACAGTTTCTATGGAGCAAATTTGTTTAAGGAGGAAATAAATAGCTATGTGTAAAAATGTTTGTGTTCTCCATCTGGAGATGTGGAGTCTAAGCACAGCGCTCCCCTGGCAGATCCGCGCTGCTACTCTGGGAAAAAGTGCTGCTAGGAATGATCATGGTACAGAAACATCCGGTGTGCAGACCAGTGCACTAGCTATATGTCTGTATATGTCAGTTCAAGGGTCACTGGACCTCCAGCCAATCCAATATGGTAAGGCATTATGCCATATTCACAAAACGTAAACAAAAGTCCCTACTGTGAGGTTATTTAAGGTATCTTATCATAGGCAAATCAAGGGAGGGGGGGGGGGGGGTTCCCAGTGCCTGGAAAACCACCCTCGAAGCCTGGAATAATTGAGGTCGCTGGGCCCTGCTGCCACTTCAGACGGCTCTGCTTGAAAAGGGAGAGCTGCGTGCAACTCACAATAGTGCACGCAGCATTGCCCATGTATATTATGGGGATAGGAAGAGTTGGAGAGCAGCCAAGCACTGTCTAAGATTATAGCCACGCCCCTATGCATGCTGGTCACGCCCACTGGCAGCGTGGTGTGGAAACCTCCATCTACAAATCCTGCTTTTGCCCCTGCTTATACTTTTGGATAGGGTTGCCTCTAAAGGGGCTATGAGTGACCACTAATGTAATCATTGCACTGCACTTAGTCTGCTGGTAGAACATAATAGTCATATTACACTCTGTGCTTAAATGCAAGTTTAATCTTGGTATTATCATCTATTTTATGCTTTATATGGCTATCTGCATTGCCTTTGCATAAAAAACAGTCTTGCAGCAATCAGAACTTTATATTATATATCTTCAGCAATGATACATTTCTGAAACTCTAGCATATGACTTTTAAAATGCTACTTGTCATTCTTTTATATAACACAACATGTGATTACATTTACTGGTCCTTTGGAAAGCTGAGATTTGGAAAGTGCAGTGGCCCAGTGGTTAGCATTGCTGCCTCAGCGTTGGGGTCATGCATTCAACTCCCACCTAAGGTCCTATCCGTGTGGTGTTTGTGGACTTGATTCATTAAGAAACATAAATGCCGATACGCGTCAAACACCAGAGAACGCAGCATCGCCCAATGAGTTTTCGAGCGCAAATTACCCTCAAATCAGCCTCCGATTTCATTGCTGGAACGGGGAAGGAACTGGGCTTTTGCATGTAATCAATGTACAGTAATGGAGAGCCAAGCTTGGGCGCATGCAGCAGCGTACAATGTAAGCTTTGGTCATCCCAAAGGTACGTGTGTTACTGTCGTATCCTGCTACGTTTGCGTATGCATGATAGAAGATCTCAGGAAGAACTGTAAACATGCATTTTATGTACAGTAGACATTCATAACATCCTAATAAGTGTATTTTATGGAGAAACAAAATAAAAAAAAAGTTTTTTCTTTTGTTAATGTTTTGTCATTAATTACATTATTATTAATAACAGGTGACATTAATAGCTTGTTTTCCTCTTTCTGTGCGTTCTTTTGTGACTTTATACTCCACATATGTACTGGACGTATCCTGCAGTGTGTTGTGTGTTAGAGCAGAGAACACCTACACCTGTATTCATCACCAGACGTATCTCTATATCCGCTCCTTGTTGAATATGGACCTGCATATGCCCAAGTCACATGTTTTTTTTAAAAAAATGCACAATAAGTTCATTTTGTGTGTCTTAATGAATCAGGAGTTGTATGTTCCCCACGTGTTTGCGTGGGCTTCCTCCCACATTCCAAAGACATACTAGTAGGTTTATTGGTTCCTGACAAAATGAACCCTACTGTGTTTGAGTGTTAGGGAATATAGATTGTAAACTCCACTGTGCCAGGGACTGATGTGAATGATTAAATAGTCTCTAAAAAAAAACATTGATTTTATCTTTGGAAATGAACAAAACTTGGGGTCATGGAAACGGTTAAAGTCAGAGAGGATTATATTACGGCAGGTGATTGAGGAGTATGGAGAATTTACAGATCAAACCCTGAATTATACTGCCGTTCACAGAAGAGATCACAGTACCAAAACATGCCCCTTCCTGCCTCAGGGTGACTTTCTACATTCACATTTCTCTGTTATCAAATTGCCGTCTCTTTGTAAGGTACCAACCAAGACGGCTGTCAGTGGACTTTTTAATTAAGAACAGAGTTGCTTTTGTTCAGTCATTAACTTTCCAATGTAGCCTTTTACGCAACATTTACAATGTAATTATGCTATGCCAGGTTGATGTTAAACGTAGCCCTTTCTTGGTCTTAAGGAGAAATGGCAGCTTATTCACTTAATATAACAAACAACATTTCAGCATCACAGAACTATTGGATGCGAATTGAGTTTCAGCGGTTAGGTGTAACGTAACAATGCAATGTAAGTCAAAATCATATTTTATCTGCAAATTTAATTACAGAAAGAATACATCACGGCAGGTAAACATGATGGCTTCTGCGCTGATAAACACAATAATTGTGTTGAGTAGAGCTGGGCTACAAATCAGTAAACATGATAGCAAAAAAAACTAAAGAGAAAAGATATAGCATGATTTTGTAACATAAAATCAATATGGTAAAAGCCAGTTGTGTCAAACAAATAGAATACCCTAAAAAGTATACTGTAAAGCATTTCTTTGTAAAACTAAAACAATTGTGTAACATGAATACAAAATAACCGCCAACAAGTTTTTTGCCAAAGGCTGTTCAATGGCGTACAAAATCAATGTTGTTCACTAGACTTTGACATAGATGCGATAACCTTTACAGAATAGTTTTGGTTTAGAGAAAGAAGAAAATATTCCACAAAATAGATTTTTTTAATGTAAGGTGTATGGAAATCCATCCAAGAAGCTTATCAAGAACTTAGATAAGGCGGATGCAAATCAATCTGTAGAGATTTATTTTGTCACATAAGAAATATCTTACTTGGCTTGACTTACATTGTCTCCCGCACAACGCACTCTCTTCACAACTGTCAAACCATCTTTTTTGTCTACTGACCACACACTGCTAGCAGCAATCAGCAGCAGCCGGGCGTGCACTTCACAATATGGGACCCACTAAACCTCTAAAACTCCAGACCCCAGATACGTGAGTTGACCTTTTGTTTGTTATTCGAGCTGAACTTCTGCCCGTTGAATTTCTGCTATTCTACCTGTTGGTTAAAGACGAAGACCACGACTACTTGACTTCTTTCATCACTCACCTGCCCTCAAAATGATTTATCTCTCCACCTTAACATATCGTTACTATCTCCCCTATATGTACCTTCTTCTCAAATTACTAAGTAAAACCCACAAAAAGCTCACTTAGTTCAAAAGATGGAAAGATTTATGTGGTTTGTAGTGTAAGAGAAAAGTTATATTCTCTATGCATTTGATGTGCCATAAAGGAGGGGGCAAGGGGGTCTGGTTGTTTCCAGTTTTTAGCTATCTACGCATCAGCTGCTGCCAGTAAATGGGGGAACAGTTATTTACTTTGTGCACAAACATCCCAAGGAGGTCGAGAGAGTAAGAAACACCAAGGGCTAGATTTACTATCAGGCGTGTTTGTAAACCCGCCGACTTTCGGCGGATTTGGCGGCGGTTTAGCCATCGCCGGATTTACTAAGGCTAAACCCGCCGTCCAAACGGCCAAAAATGATGTTTCCAAACCCGCCTCTGTATACATCGCCATGACGCTTTCAACAATGTTCAACATACAAACAGCCGGATTTACTATTAGGGGGTTTATAAAGCCGCCGGAAAACCGCCATTCAAAAGACCAAAATGAAAGCGCTGCTTGTGAGCGGCGAGATTGTTCAAACAGTGTGCTGTTTCAGATATTTGGGCAATCAGAACAGAAGGAAAAGGGCCATTTCATGTTCAAAGTTTTTTCCTTTGGGATTGTATATGTTAAAAGGCCAGTGTCTTATAATTGCAGTGTTGTTTTGGTTTCTTTTTCTCTTGTGTCTTCCCACCATGCAATTTATTTACTGATTTAGTAGAGGGGTGTTATAGCGTACCTTTGTACTTTGGTAAACTAGGTTCAGGTTACTAGAATAATCTGGTTGGGTGGCTATGTATGCACCTGAAAAGGGGTTTGATATTATCCTGGCTGGCTGTTTGATACATAATCTAGCAATACATCAACTTACCCCACCGATTATTGCAGTAGACAGTGAAGAAGAAGGGGTCCGTGTCACATCTGGTGATGTGCAGAGCACAGAGGGCGGAAGGGAGATTAGAGACCGTCTAATTGCAAACTACTTTACGTGTAAGTACATAGTATGAAAAACATTTTTTGCTCAAAAATGTGTTTTATGTGAGTGCAATTTTTATATTTTATTTTAAATGTTTTGTAAATTGGAACCTTTAAAAACAGGATAGTGTGTACTCCTCATGTGGTAAATATGAACATCCCTGGATTGTGACAGTCAGAGGTCAATGTTTAAGTGAAATTAGTGCATAGTTTTTAAAACATCAGTATACTCTTGTTTAATTAGCAGAAAAGAAACACTGACACCATAGAAATTTAACTGCATTTATTGCAGAACACAATAAATAATAACGTATAATGCTTACGCAAACTTGTGAAAACATGAAGCAATAATAATTATTGCACTAGCGACGTCTTTTTGCAGGCATATCACAATGCTTGGTGCCACTCTCTCCCCTCCCTCGCCCACCCCTGGTGCGAGCACCTCTCCTTGGAGGAGTACTCTGTACAGATGTGCTAGGCGTACTAGCGGTACTGGTGGTGGCTGAAGAGATAGGTGCCGGTAAACGGGCTACAATTTCTGAATGTAGTTGCCCTGCCAGCCGGGTCACATTGGCATTCCCCTCACGTACTGTGGAATGTAAGGCCTCCACAGCCCCAGTCATTTGGGCCAGCTGCACATTGGTCTGTTCTAAAGCTGTTGCCAGACGGTTGATTCCAGCAGGGAGTTGACTATTGGAGCGGTGTATCCGCCTCAACTGGGCCGCAATTTGGGACATGTGGCGAGTTTGCCTGTCCATGAATAATGTCTGTTGCTGCTGGAATGCGCCAATAGACAGCGCCATTTCTCTGGCTGGGTCCATAGGTGCAGGTGCAGGTTGGTGGTGTGATGGTTCAGCAGGGCCAGGTGAAACTTCCTGGAGGCCAGACACAGGGGCATCCACTGTTACCAGGGTGATGGTTGTTAGATCCTCTGGCTCAGGGGACATTTCCAGGGACTCCGCCTGAGGTGGCTGGTATGAAGAGGGCCCTGTGTATGAAAAATGACGGTAAGTATATAGTATATAATATGTTTGTATATTGCATTCTGAACACTGGATAGGAAATAATAATCTTTAGCAACTACAGATTCTTTCACAATGTTTGCATTCCTGATTTCTAGTCCTATGCTACCTGCTTACGGATGCACTTATTATCCTTTTAATACCCATTATCATTTGGACTGTGTAGTACATGCTGGGTTATTTTGACTAAACTGCATGCTATCAAAAGTGGAGATGTTGCCTATAGCAACCAATCAGATTTTAGCTGTCATTTTGTTGAATGCAATAAATAAAGTAAAGGTATATTCTGATGGGTTTCTATAGGCAACATATCAGTTTAGTAAAATGTAGCCCTAACTTCTCATTGCAAACAATAAAAAGAAAAAAAAAAAAACATTGACAGCAACATTTGCACAGAAAATCAAGTAACTCCATTATTTCTCTCCTAAACAGAAATCACGCACCTGCTTGCTCGTCTGTGCCCGAATCTCTCGCTGAAGGTGGAGGTGTAGGTCTGGCACTGGGACTGAACTGCGGTCCTGGCGATTCTGGATGTATTAGAAAAAGCATACAATGTATTTCCAGAAAAAAACAATTTCCAAATATACTGTTTATTGCAGAAATGTGTTTGCAATTTTTGTATATTTTTTTCTATGAGAAAAAAAAACCTTTACAAACTATTAGAGGCAAAAATACACTTTGAAAATAAAAAAAATAAAAAAATAATAAGAAAAAACGTTTGCAAAGAGAAAAGCAGTTTTAAAAAGAGAAAAGCAGTTTTAAAAAGAGAAAAGCAGTTAAAATACTGTTAGGTTAAAAAAAACAAATAACTCACCAACTACTTGGCCAAAAGAGGGCGAGTCGGTGTCCTGGACATTTATGCCCTCTACAATTTCAGCCGGCATTATCTGGCGCAGCTCCTCCTCGTACGTGGTGTACTCCATACGAAGTGGGGGCCACCACCCGTGCGCCTTGTCGACCTCCTTTCCTGGGCCATCTTCTCTTTAAGCCTCCTCTTAATATCAGAGAAGCGCTTGCGGCAGTGTGCCACTGTCCGCTTCAGTGGGCCCACCGCGTTCACGGCCTCACAGACTCTCCCCCACAGTTGGTGACGCCGCCTTAGAGGAGTCCGGGCTGCCAGGTTCCCTAGGATGACCTCGTAGCAGGGAATGATGTTGTGCACCAACACACAATTCTCATCATGTGAGAAGCGCACATTCCTCCCTGTCTTGGTCTTCCTGCCCTGTCCTGTCTCCTCAACCTCTCCCTCTCCCTCCTCTGACCCCTCAACCTCCATCTCCCTCTCCTCAGCCTGTTCTCCCCTCCTATCTCTGGACATTTTTACCCAGAAGACAGAAAAACACAAAACACTGAAGGACTTACAAACACAAAGAACAAACTACACTACTTACAGACACACTCTCCACACAGTCACACACAAGTAACACAGACAAAGGACAAGTCAAATACAAAAAATACAAGACAGAAAATAAATGAGAAAATAAATGTACAAAACAGGAAAAAACCACAGGACTACTCACACTTCAAACAGATATCGCTCCACCAATCCACCAAACTCCAACTCTCACCAACTTTCAGCAAACCACTATCCTCCAAACTCCTCTCACAAAACTCCTCAAACCCCTATCAAAGAAAAAGTGTCAGGCCAGTGGTTTATATAGGGCTTGTGATGTCAAATCTCCTGATTTTTAAAATAGCCAATAGTAACAGGCCAGGAGACAGGTGTAATTTTCAAAAAAACCGCCTTTACACAAAAGCGCCGTCATTTAAAGCAAAAGCGCCATGTTCTATTCAAAGCCGCCGGCGGCTTTGAGCATTACATCCCACCGTTACATCGCCGGCGGCTTCAAATTGAAGCTGAAATGCGCCCATTAGTAAATCCGGCTGTTTGCAATGCAAACACGCCGGAAAACCGCCGCGATGCATGGCGGTTTGAAGCCGCCATGCATCACGCCTGATAGTAAATCTAGCCCCAAGGATCTTTCAGTACTTGTTGCTCCATCATTGAATTGATGATGGACCTGTCCCAGAAAGGTACTATCCGGAGACAAGATCACCAAATATGATGCATAGTTCCCCTGTGGACACTTCCACGCCAGCAGTTGGGACTGGCAGCTATTGAAAACATTTTAGAAAGTCTGTCAGGGGTAGAGTGCCACCTATAGCAGATAGTGTACGCAGTGGGCCTGATTCGTTAAGGAAAGTAAGGCAAAAAAAGGAGTAAATCTTCTCCGGAACAAACCATGTTACACTGCAAGGGGTGCAAATTAGTTCATTATATTGCACATAAGTTAAACACTGGCTGTTTTTTCATGTAGCACACAATTACTTGATAGCTTTATTTTTACACTGAAATTTAAAGTTGATCCAGGACATGCCCTACCCCAACTATAAATCTGTCCCCACATTTTAAATTTACCTCCACCTCCAATGCAACATGGTTTTGCCTAGGTGCAAAGTTACTCCTTTATTGCTTTAATTTCCTTAATAAACCAGGTCCAATATCTGTAATGCGGGTGGAAATAGAACTTGTGGCAATTCCCTCTCTATCCTCCTCCCAACATGATTCGTCAGGTGGGGGACCCAAATCTCTCTCCTACTCCCTATGGCGAATCTGAGAGTCAAAATTTATGTCAATTAGCAGGTTGTACAAGGATGAAATCATTTCTTTCCTTAATGGAGACTTCAGACAGATACCCTCAAATTAAATGAGGCCGTGCAGAACATCTACTAAGGAGATAGACATAAGAAAATGTATAACCGTCAAAAATTAAAAAAAGTTGATGTGTGAAGGAGGGGAACTTGTGGTGAATATCTTGGAGATGCCCATTGTCCCAGAAAAGTTAGGTCATTAACAATCTAATGTGTGTCTGCTTCCAAAGCTTAATATAGGGGCCCAACAAACCTGGAGGGAAGTCTGGATAGTCCCAGATTGGGGTCAAAGGTAAGGTCTCAGAAGAGAGCTTAAAATAAGTCTTACAGAAATCCCAATATTTACAGAGAGTTTAAGTGAATGATGGAGATTCAGTTGGAAGTCTCCAAGTTTTAGGTAACCCCCCATAGAGACACAAGAAAGCTTAGATTGATGGAGCACATTTCAATATCTAACCAGGCATTTGGGACAAGGGGACAAATGTAGCCACTTTCTGACACAGATGTGAGGCTAAATAATATAATTTTAGATCAGGAAATCTCCTACCACCTTTGTGTTTTGGCTTCTTGAGCATGGAGAGAGAAGTTCTTGGGGCTTTGTTGTTCCAGATGAATTTGAGTATAATCTGACTTTCATTCACATTTCATTATCACAACCCAATTTCCTGCTTCTAACCAGAATTTTGTATCTCCTTCCCCCTCTCTTTTCCCTAAACTCGCCCCACTCCTCCGCATCATTACATATCCATTACTCCTAAACCGCCCACCCTACTCCATCTTTTACCAATCTAATCAGTCACATACAAAGCTACTCATCCCATAGTGTCCACAATCCATATAATCTTACTCCTATGTTTAATACAAAATCTGTCACTGGCCAATTACTCAACACAACTACCATTAATCTCTTTTACCACTTCTAGCACTTCTTACCTGTATCCACATACCACCTCCCGGCTCCCTCGTCTACAATGTATGGATCCCGGCAGCATCCACAGGACTCCGGCTCTACGATCACCCAGCACACATGAACTGAGCTGACATCCTTAGGTATATGCTGCACATGAACAGATGGCATCTACATGAGCACTGCGAGCATCAACCAACACCACAGGCGTGCACATCCATGTAAACACATGCAAGCACGCTAGCTAATGATCCAACACATTTGGCACATGACCTGTTTGGATGCGCTCAGCACCCTTCCAAATAGGTGCATGTGCCAAATAATCGTCACAATAATAACAGTAATATTATGAAGAGGTTTGTATCTAATAGAATTCATACAGTTGAATGCACTTCTGTGCAGAGCCTACGGTGGTAAACAGGGGGGGGGGGGCGTTATAAAGGAGGTGAATGAATTGTATATTGTGTTATGCTGTATTATTTCGTATCACCTTTGTGTTGCAGAGGTTTTTTTTTGGGAAAGATTATTACATTATTACATTTTCAAAGAAGTAAAGTATTTATCTAAGTTTGGGGTCATTTACAGACCAGAAAATGTGAAGACAGATTGCAAAAGGAAATTTCTTTGTGCTTTGTAATATCATATGGGTCATTTTGCACAGCTGAACTGGTTTTTATGGTCATGTACACAGAATAATGTGGCAGATGAGGCAGGCTGAGGGGGGAGAACATTTATTGTCTCTATAATTATTGGATTTGGTGCATCAGGGGTGTTCCTTGCAGAATGCGGAATAATCACATGAACAGTGGCAAGTCCAGAGGATGTCCACCCCTGTGCATGAATGTTCCCGAATTAGCACAACTTAGAGATGAGTGAAAAAAGTCTTTGGAACTCCTCTTCAGTCAACCAATCTCAAGCAGCCAGTGTTGAAAATTGCTTGTGATTGGTTGGCAGTTGGCAGTAAAGCAGAATCCTGGGACTCCTGTGTTTGATTATTTTGCTTTGGTTGTTCATGTTAGTCGAGTCACAATGGGGACAAAAAAAATGTGTTTTTTTTTTCTAGGAGTGGGAATTCCATGCATAACAAAAAGAGAGGGGGGGATTCCCAATGGCACATAAAATCTCACAGTCAAATCCAAAATGAGGCAAATGCTCTGTGAACAGTTTTGAAATTGCTGCTCATCTCTAGGTAAAAGGACGGGAGACGGCCTATGTGCAGGAGTCCTGGTTTATCAGGAGTCTATAGATCTTAGTCGCACTGAAAGGTCAGATTTTGGGGGATGTATTTGGGTAGCATTTTGCATACCGATGGCTGACTTATACTTGCTGATCACTTCTACCTGCGCCACATTACCAGTGGCACAAGTGGGCGGGGCTAGCCCATTCCAGCATATCTTTCTCACTTTGTGGGTTGGCGAAACACGTGCCGTGTCCAAATCAAACATGCTCTATTTGTAAGTTTGAGAAATTACAAAGAATAGAAAAATACAGACAGAGACTGACATCATCGTTATCATCAACATTTATTTATATAGCGCCAATAAATTCCGTAGCGCTTTACAATTGGGAACAAACATTATTAAAACAATACTGGGTAATACATACAGAGAGGTAAGAGGGCCCTGCTTGCAAGCTTACAATCTATGGGACAATGGGAGTTTGAAACACAAGGGCATGTGCTACATCATATTGCACACTGGACCAGCTAGAATGCAAAGGTAAAAAGTATTGAGTGGGCTGTGTGATCAGTCACACAACTATGTTGGTCAGAGGGTTGTTGTCCTGTGTTAGCTGTGTAGAGGGTGGTAATATGGCAACCTAGGGAGTTTAAGATGGTGGTTGAGGAATATTATAAGCTTGCCTGAAGAGCTGGGTTTTCAGAGAACACTTGAAGGTTTGAAGACTAGAGGAAAGTCTTACTGTGCGAGATAGGGAATTCCACAAAGTGGGTGCAGCCCGAAAAAAAGTTCTGTAACCGAGAATGGGAGGAAGTGATGAGAGTGGAAGAGAGACACAGATCTTGTGCAGAACGGAGGTGTCGACTTGGGAGATATATTGAGACAAGTGAGGAGATGTATGTCGGTGCACTAATTGGTGATCTTATTAGAATTACTGTCCATGTATGGAAAACTCTCACAGAGCCGCTGCAGTAGATATTACACAAGTAACCGACCGCAAGGCCCTGGACATACACATGGCCTCTTATCAGCGTCTTTTCCGTTAT
Source organism: Mixophyes fleayi (assembly GCF_038048845.1). Taxonomy (NCBI): domain Eukaryota; kingdom Metazoa; phylum Chordata; class Amphibia; order Anura; family Limnodynastidae; genus Mixophyes; species Mixophyes fleayi. The sequence continues at coordinate 96,445,353 of NC_134412.1, read as the reverse complement.
ACAGTAAAACAGTAAATATCTAATCCAGTTGTCAGCAAAATGCAACCAGGCACATACAAGAGACATGCTGGGAAGTTTCTCCGGCTGAATATAGAAAACTAGTTAAGAGGAACAAATAGGTTATAAAATGTGCATTTGCTCTTTTTCCCGTTCTTCTCCTCCTGGGGCCTGAAATCCTCCCGCCTGCATCCCGGAGATACAATTAGAGAGGGAACTTTAAGCAGGGGGAGCAGATGGGCTCTGTGGGTTTTCTGGCAGACTGGCAATTACATTCCTTGTGCCAAAAGAAGCAGCTTTTTACAGACACAGCGTGTCCAAAGAGGCTGGAAAGCAATGTATAGGTGGCTGTGCCAGCTCCCTCCGAAGGAAGCTCCACCACTGGAACCCAGAGACAGGCTCAGAACAATTCTTTCATGGATTAAGTGAATTGTGCTGGAGACCAGAGTGAGAATCGTCTTCTGTATCTTACAGCACAGGACACAATGTGCCATCATTGAATCTGCTACGGCTACGACAGGTTCTCACAGCACATTTATACATTACAAGAGCCGTAGGGATCAATTTATCAAAGTCTTCCAGCCTGGAGCCTGGGAAAAGGCGAGCACAAAAAAATGTATTTACTAAAAAAACACCTTCTCTGGGACAGCAATCAGGGTTGCAGTCATTTTCTTTATTTTCCAGTGGTTTGGTTAGAAAATTTGCAGGTGGATGAGTTTGATAAATTACCCCAGAAGATTTACTAGGCAGGCAATGCACAGTAAAGGTAATTATACAGCCCTCAGTCTCTCACTGTTAGTTGAAATAACCCCACCGCAGCAATGGGGGAACGCAGAAGAACATTACAACACCTGTAGAGATGTAAATGAATTATTTTATAGGGCACTGTGTTGCATATAAGACTTTAAAGATAATGGTTTCATCTACTTATCTGCTTAAAGTCTTCTGTAAATCACCCTGTAGCATACATACAGACCATGTAACAGTTATGTGTTGAACTGAATGTAAGATTTCATTTTATAGACGATTATATATTTTTTGTACATTAGATATTCCCTGTTAAGTGAATTATAGCTTGTGAATATATATATAATCTTCTATACAGAAGGACAATTGTGTCTGAATAATAATCCTCTCTGGATCTTGGCTGCCAGATTGGATGGCAATTCTCTGCACAGCGAGACTAAAACCTCTTTTCTTTGGCACAGAGGGGTTAAAAATCATAAGTAAGTACAAATGTTTCTGATTATAGCGCAGTGCAGAATATAGGACAATTGTATATCTCAGATATAAACCATGCCTGGTACATAACGTTCAATTATTACAATAATAAATCAATCATATGAGCTAAAAGAGTAATGCAATAATGATTCACAATACATTAGGCACAGGGGCTGGCTGGCAGACTTTAGCCCCGGGGGCAAGCACATAGCACTGGCCCATAAGTTACGGCTCATCCTTAAAAGGTGGTTTTCGGTACAATATATATTTATCAATATAAAAAGAGCATATTTTAGTGTTTGGAGGCTGATTATAATGACGTTTATCAAAATGCAAAAAGCCTGTTTGCTTTAAAAATGTGATGTTTTTGCCAGCAAAAGGGCTTGTTTTTGCTATATACTAATAGAGTTATTATTTGTTTTAGGTTAACCCTAAAACAAATAATAACCATATTAGTATATAGCAAAAACAAGGTGGTATTGGGAGGAGGAGCAGAGCACTAAGTGTCAATTTGACACACTGGCCAGAGCTGAATTAAGGCTTTGGGGGGCCCGGGGCCCTATGATGTAACATATTTATCATTTTAGAAAAATTGTAGAAAAATACACAGGCAATACTGTGTGCACTACTGTTAGGTGCACACAGTTCTGCCTTCACGAGCAGTACGATATAAAGCAGGACATACCTCCCAACTGTCTTGAGCGAGCCTGTCACCCAAATTCAGGACTGTCCCACTAGATTCAGGACAGTTGTCAGACTTTCCAGCTCTCTCCTACCTGTTCTTGTCACTTTTACCACCTGTGGCTGCTGGTGTCTTTAGATCAGTTGCTGCTTGTCTGGATCCTGGAATGTTGGAGGCCCTATTTTGAAGAAAAAAATGGGGGGTACATGAGATTTAGAAAACTCCAACCAGCCCCGGCAGTAAGTCATTAGCTCCCACATTTTATAATTAAGCCTCCCTCGATCTCCTATATTAAAATAATAATATTCACACTTGCTAAATAGATCTATTTCTTTCCAACCAGCCCTGACATTAAATAGTATTCACATTTAATATATAAACCTTTTCCCTCCCTCCAAACAGCCCCAGCAAAAAATTAACAGAATTTATTTTTAATCCAACCATTTCCCACAACCATCCCCGGAATTAAATAATTCATATTCATTCACATTTAATAAATAGCCCTGCTCCCACAACTCAGCCCCACATTTAATTCATAATGCCAAATGACCCCTGCATTAAATTAAAGGTCCCGTCACCTCATCTTAAATTAACAGGCCCCACTATTAATTTAAATTAAATAGCCCCACCATGACCCCACAAATAAAATAGCACCCATTAAATAATTAGCCCCCAATTGCACTCCACCATTAAATAGCCTACCTCCCACATTATATTAAGACCCCCCCTTCCCTCACATATTATATTAACATACTGCCACTCCACACACACTATATTAACATACTGTGCCCACACACACACATAACATACTGCGCCCACACAGACATATATTAACATATTGCGCCAACACACACACTATATTGCCATGATGCCCCACCCTCCACACTTTATGGACATAGCATAACACACACACACACACACTATATTGCCATGATGCCCCCCCACACACGCACTATATTACCATGATGCCCCCCACACACACACTATATTGCCATGATGCCCCCCACACACACACTATATTGCCATGATGCCCCCCCACACACACACACACACACTATATTGCCATGATGCCCCCCACTCACACACTATATTGCCATGATGCCCCCCCCCCACACACACTATATTGCCATGATTCCCCCTCACACACACTATATTGCCATGATGCCCCCACACACACACTATATTGCCATGAAGTCTCCCACACATACACTATATTGCCATGATGCCCCCACACACACACTATATTGCCATGAAGTCTCCCACACATACACTATATTGCCATGATGCCCCCACACACACTATATTGCCATGAAGTCTCCCACACATACACTATATTGCCATGATGCCCACACACACACTATATTGCCATGAAGTCTCCCACACATACACTATATTGCCATGATGCCCACACACACACTATATTGCCATACCATACCAAAATACACACACACTATATTTCCATAACTTAACACACACACACTATATTGCCAGGATGTCCGTCCCCCCCCCCACACGTTATATTGACATAACACACACACACACACTATATTGTCATGACACATACACACACTATATTGACATCCCCCCACACTTACCTTCTTCCATCCGTGCGCTGTCTGCTTCTTTTCACACATGGGACGGCACCTGTCATGTCGTGCGCATCCAATGTGACACTGGGTCTCTGATAGGCCACACAATAGGAAAGGGAGGATCCGGAGCGCGCCATGCAGCCAATGGTAGAAGGTGGCAGGTCCCGGAGGAGGGGCCAGCCACCAAGCAATACAGATGACCCGCCCAAAAAATACTTCTTCTGTCCGGCCCTTGATTAGGCAGCATGGTGTCATAGTGTTTAGCATTGCTACCTCACAGCGCTGGTGTCATGAGTTTGATTCCAACCGACGCCTACTCTGTGTGGCGTTTGTATGTTCTCCCTGTGTTTGTGGGGGTTTCTGCTGGGTGATCCGATTTCCACCCCAAAATACGCAACATTGAATGAATGGACTATCTGAATGCTGGAGGATGTGCGAGAGCACCGCTGCCAGAATCTTCCCTTTTGTACCCCACCTTGTTCACAATGTTTCTTTATACATCTGAAGGGCAGCGGTGAGGCCTAGCTCTCTGTGGTGGAGGGGGGCGCCTCAGTGGGCAACGTGATACAGCCGTATCGCTGGAAACATCTGGAGGGCAGCGGTGAGGCCTAGCTCTCTGTGGTGGAGGTGGAGGGGGACAGCTCAGTGGACAGCGTGATACAGCCGTATCGCTGGAAACATCTGGAGGGCAGCGGTGAGGCCTAGCTGTCTGTGATGGAGGGGGGCGCCTCAGTGGGCAACGTGAAACAGCCGTATTGCTGGAAACATCTAGAGGGCAGCAGTGAGGCCTAGCTCTCTGTGGTGGAGGTGGAGGGGGACGGCTCAGTGGGCAGCGTGATACAGCCGTATTGCTGGAAACATCTAGAGGGCAGCAGTGAGGCCTAGCTCTCTGTGGTGGAGGTGGAGGGGGACGGCTCAGTGGGCAGCGTGATACAGCCGTATCGCTGGAAACATCTGGAGGGCAGCAGTGAGGCCTAGCTCTCTGTGGTGGAGGTGGAGGGGGATGGCTCAGTGGGCAGCGTGATACAGCCGTATTGCTGGAAACATCTGGAGGGCAGCGGTGAGGCCTAGCTCTCTGTGGTGGAGGTGGAGGGGGACGGCTCAGTGGACAGCGTGATACAGCCGTATCGCTGGAAACATCTGGAGGGCAGCGGTGAGGCCTAGCTCTCTGTGGTGGAGGGGGGCGCCTCAGTGGGCAACGTGAAACAGCCGTATTGCTGGAAACATCTAGAGGGCAGCAGTGAGGCCTAGCTCTCTGTGGTGGAGGTGGAGGGGGACGGCTCAGTGGGCAGCGTGATACAGCCGTATCGCTGGAAACATCTAGAGGGCAGCAGTGAGGCCTAGCTCTCTGTGGTGGAGGTGGACGGCTCAGTGGGCAGCGTGATACAGCCGTATCGCTGGAAACATCTGGAGGGCAGCAGTGAGGCCTAGCTCTCTGTGGTGGAGGGGGTGCCTCAGAGGGCAACGTGAAACAGCCGTATCTCCAGTCTCTCTATAGATACAATTATCAGTAAATACATGTTACAGATTAGATGGGTGACATTATCTTAATCGACATAAGTGGAGCCTATAGACATGCAGCTCTGGTGCCCTAGATCATAAGAAATTAGGCACCTTACAAAGAACGTTCTGGAACGTTGCCGGACCTGTCACAGGGGAGAATATAGTGGCGCTACTCTGCACAATCCAAACCATGATCAGTGATGTCTTGTACCTCAGATAAATCTCCCCAGAAGCCATTTCATTTACCTCTCTCCATCTCAATTGCACTTTGAATGTGTTGTGGAAGTATCCGGTCACAACCGCCCCCACGACTCTGCTGATGCCTGTTTATATTGTAACCCTGGCCTTGGTGCTAATTATTAATGCATACTGTCACGGGCACTAGGAGTTTCACCCAGAATTCACCAAGTGGAATTTCACTTTACCAGAGGCGCGGAGTCTAACACAGTGGCTGGTCTTCTCCAGGAACTCCCGCAAGGGAGTATGGTTTTAGCGGCTGCCATTGTGCAGGTCGCGGCCCTCTGATAAGTGTGGTGAATATATACGGAACTGTACAACTGAATAGGAAAGAGAATGTCAATGATATAAATGCAGAGTCTCTGAACAATGGAAACAATGGTAACACGGTAGACTGATGAGCAGTAATAAAAGGAGGAGAAAGTTCCAAAGTGCATTAGCACACAGGTAGCATACAGCAGACCAATATATGACAACTGGATAAAGTCTATGGAAGGACCAATCAATAATGCAGCAGGAGAGTCAGCGACTCGCAGCTATACTTCAGAGACACTATAGGCTTTAGTCCTAATAACAGGTACCATGCAAAATAGTAGGGTAAGCTGCTCCTGACATATGTTCCCGCTGGTAGATGTAAAGACTTGTGCAGATGCTGGTATAATACTAGATAGCGTGGAGCGGTCTGCGACTAGCAAGTTGTACCACTGATATGGAGAGAAGACTTGTCCGGGTGCAGGTATGTTACCAGGTAGCGTGAAGTGGTCTGCGGCTAGCAAGTTGTACCACTGATATGGAGAGAAGACTTGTCCGGGTGCAGGTATGTTACCAGGTAGCGTAGAGTGGTCTGTGGTTAGCAAGTTGTACCACGATATGGAGAGAAGGCTTGTCCAGGCGCAGGTATGTTCCACAGCAAACAGAGAGCACGAGTAGAAACCGGAAACACCTCGGAGTCACAAGGGAATGAGAACCAAAGAACAGGCAACGGTAATAGAGTAACAGGTGCCTTAAGTAGTGAGAGGTGATTGATTGACCAATGAGACTATGAGCAAGGTTTTAACAGTCCGTGGTTTCTGCACATGCGCAATCCTTGGTCAAGATGGCGGACGGCCGCGGCGCCAAACAGGCGCCGGCAAGAGAGGGAGAGACCCATGTCCCAAACCAGAGGCACTAACCGTCCGGTGAGTGACACATACATGTCAAAGGCATAGATCATATGAACAGTAACTAGCTAGAACACCTTTCCTAATTGGTCTTTTCTTGTTTAATCCCTGGAAATTCAGGTCTCATTCACACATATGTGCTGAGGAAATGGGTAGAAATGTAAGAAAACAAACCAGAGCTGTAAGACATATTTTAGTGATGAGTCTTTAACATTATTGATGCATGGTTCATAATGGATTGTACTGATAGCGAGCCTTGTAACTCACGTGCCAATCATCCTATTTTTAATGCGGTTTTCAGGGTATTAATAGTAATTAGGTATGAAGAAGCCCTAAGAGTTACTGCTTATCTGCCCCCAGACTCGGCATTCTGTCTGCTTTGGAGACAATGGTGGTACAGAAGAAGGGGACTGTGACATATTCATGAACAGCCCTAATGTTGCTGGATGACGCTCCCATACCTTCAGAGAGCTATCACATCCCTGACTCCTCTTCTCGTTGACTTCTGTCCTAAGCAGCAGCATAAGGAAGGAGAGGTGGAGATGTTATGTAAAAGAAGCATTAACTACAACACAATTGGGATAATACTCATTGGAAATTAGATCTGTTTAAGACCTAGAACATAAGACAAAGTTGCAGGACTGTTCTCCTTTAGTTCATTTCATGTCACTTCGGATCTGAGAGTCCAGACAGGGTTTCAGACAGCGCCAATAACCCTATCTTCCTCTCGCTCATACATCTTTAAATGTGCTATTTGAGGTTTTTTGAACAACAAAAATAATACTAATGAACATCCAATTAATCTGCTTCTCTCTTGTAATGTAGCATAAAAAGGCAGCAA